>NC_073692.1:279390263-279468734 GCF_029784155.1 Uranotaenia lowii | reverse complement strand
TCTTCGATAATTTTGTCAAAAGCAAAACGAAACTGTTTCAATTAACTGTGTTCATCGAGAAGTAAAACCCATTGCAATGGTAACGTGGAGCACTGAAAAGTTGATGAAAACGTTTTTCGATCTTTCGCTTTTTAACAATTCAATCAAACTGTGTGGTGAACTATCGAAGCGTTGATTGGCAGTTACTGATTTTTGATCGCGTTTTTTGTTTTTGTTTTTATTGTTGACCAATAAATCGGTCCTGCAGCAGAAGCAATAGTAACAGACAGCAGCAAGTGAAGTGCATTAAATGTGAAGGAAAAGTGAAAAAGGTCCAAAATTGCAAGGGGTAGAAATTGACGGATCGATTCGCGATTTTTTTTTTCTTTGTTCGGACACGGATTGGGTGAAGTGTTCTTCTTCAGAGTTTTTCCCCCGTGAAGTGTGCAATGCCAACATGTGGAACCTTGCGAAATAAAACTCAACGGCACATGAACAGAAGAAACAGCGACATCAATCGATCAACAACAACAACAGGTGTGGATATTTTGTTAGGTTTTCGGCAGTAGGGTTTCACCGCTGGGAGTGGCCCAGCTGATCGGTTTCGGACGGATTAATTGCAGAAACGCCTCCTTCTGGAAGACAGTTGAAGTGAATATAGTGCATTAGCCGGACATTCGGAGGATTACGTTGCAGAAAGTGGACCCGAGCAGCACCCCGGTCGGTGGTCAGTTGCCGTTTCACCAATATGGGACTTTTCGGATGGATTAAAAAGTAAGTGCCAATTTTCTCATCAACCATTTCAAATTTTAAAAACTACATGACCTACGGTCGCTTTAAAGTTTAAAAAAATCCAGAAGGTAATGTAAAATGTATAGTGACAGCTACCTAAATGTAAACGACAATCAGAATTTACATGAACTCAACAGTACACTCAAAATAAATTGGAGGTAATATTCACTAGAAATGATATAAGTTTTTTTCGTTGACTGGATTGTTTTAAAAAAAATATCCAATTTACCTTACTCATTTAGTAATATTAAAGTTCGATGGGCAAATGTTTTAAATTACATCTAGATTCAATTTGTAGAGCACTCAAAGCATGTGCATAAAAATTAAAGTCAAAAAAGTAGATTTTTCAGTTTCGCTAAAACAAATGGTGCCAAATTTCCATATAAACTTGGGGGTCGTTTATGAACCCCTTAGATTCAACCAAACGAGCTAAAATTTGGCATGGGGTGTTCTGGCAGGCCAAGGGCGTTGGGATGAATAACCCCATTGGGCTTAAAATCCCAGAAAAAAACAACAGGCCAGGGAATAATTTTAACCCTCAACCAGCAAACATTTTTGTAGCTATATTCTTACCAAGCAAACATTTTTGTTGCTATAATCATATGCTGTTTTGTTATACGTTCTATATACGTTGTAGAATGATCGTATAAAAGTTGAACAGCAATTACCTACTAAAGTGGAGGCAATATACATACATAAATTTCATTTCTTTCTAAAGCGACGAAAACTATACCAATTGCGCGTTATCCGACTCTTTGTTCATACCTACCTGAAAAATGCAAGAGAGTGCAAGATTTTGCTCTCATAGTCTTGAAATCGCAGCAACAATAATTTCTAGTTCTCTCATTGGTTAATATTCCTCAATTCCAATCTAATTTTTAGGCATTTGGATGGTTTCAGAGAGAACATGTCGATGATTTTCTCACTTGAAGCCCGCGCGGGAGAAAAATCATTTCAAAATTTACAAACAATGCGGACTTTCTATCATATCCGATTGAAACTGACTTCAGACGTCATTTTATACGATCTTGATCCTGATGTGAACTCAGTTTTATTATTCTTTTTCACATCGCCACAGATTTTCGTTGTTTTGTTGGCAAACGAAAGCGATTTTCTTTCTTCTGAATAATACATTTTCAAAACGAGTACAGCTTAGTAACGTTGAAATTTTGGCGATTTGCCATTGTGACCTGATAAAATTTATCATTTTAAACTTTCCTGTAATTCTTTCCTAACACCTATTCCCAAATTAAAAAGATAGACTTTCGATGTATTCTGTTGAAATGTTAAGAAGAAGCATTAACACTTTTATATCATAAAAATGCTTACTAAAGAGGTTAATCAATATAAAAAACTAAACGAGGGTTTGGCAGTATTATTTTTTTCTTCAAATTCTGCGAATAAACCTAAAAAATTTTAATTTTGAACATCCGTTAAAGGCCATTGAGGTTCAATTATTTGTTATGCGCATAAAACTATCATTTTTAATAGATAAATATTCAAATATATTTCGGGCCTTATAATAAATAAATCAAAAAATTTTAATTCATTAATGATCATTTGACAAAATTTAACGATCGGTCGCGAGATGTGGTCTGATAATAATACGGTTATAATTTTTTATTACAAGCAAATCTTAAAAATAATGTCTAAACCTCTGATGCTCAAATATATCATGTATTCAGATTGATCCTTCTGTCAAAGTTTCTATGAATTCTAATCACAAATTCATATTTTGAATTTTTATACAATTTAATCTATTTGATTTTTTCAAACAAATATTTTAATTTGTTGAATGATTTCTCATTTTTCGCTTGCGTATTTGTAATGTTAATCATTGTAGTAGTTTGTTAGCGGTTCCCTGCTCGAAAATGTTAACCGATTTTAATGATATAAGATTCGGTGTGTGAATAATTTATTTTAATTTTTCAATGTTTTCAACAAAACAATTATAAATATTTCAAACAGTCAAAAAATATATTTTTAAAATACATTTATTTCTACACAGATTTGCTGTATTTCAGCGTATCTTGGATTTTTGGAATCGTCATCCGATGATTGTAGAAATATGCTGGGGTCCAATGAAAGTTTTGAAAGCTATCTCGGATCTTCCTTTTTCTTTGCTTCGCTGTATTTCATTTTTCAACAAACCGATTTCTTAAACTCAAATTTTAGTTTTTTGGCGTTAAAATATATTAAAGTTTTTGAAAGAAAATGTTTCTCTAGCAAATATAGTTGCTCCTTCGAATAAATACCTAAAATTATTCATATTATTTATGAAATTCTAAAATTAGATCCAGCACTCAGTTCCCGGTTTACAAAAATATTTTTAAACAAACTTGAAAATTTGTTTATTTGAACTCATGTTCAAAATAAGAACAAAATACTTCATGGATTTAAAAAGGAAATTAAGAGATGGAATTCAATATCTGAAAAAAAGTTTTAAGAAAGAAATTTTAATACACATAACAAGTTTTATTTGTTTGAAATTCCTATTTCATCATCAGTTATTAACAATTTTATACTTATCATTAATGTATTTTCCTTTACAATGAATCATAAATATTTAAAATTAAATAATGAAGAGCATATAATTAGCAATGGATCATCAAATCGAGCATAAAATCGAAATCGAAACATATTAAATACGAAAGCTAAATTTGTCAATTGAAAATCAAAACTTTTATAATTATTCACGAATTATTGATTTATAATCAAGTCCTTGGCTTAATTAACATTGTTGACCAAATCATCCACGTTTTTTATGAGATTTATTGAAAACATGTTCTCTAAACTAAGTCACCGTTAATTTATGCTGATGGATGATTTGAACATAGTGTTTCTCGTCAATTTAATTAAGTTGTAAGAATGGTTGCAGCTGTATTATACAAAACTTAGTTACAAAATGTTGAGAATCGGATTTCAATTTCAGGGATAGAATCATTTTATAATATTGATTTTCAATAACTTTTGTTTGAATATTGAATATAAATTAAAAAATCAACCTCCAATTTCATCAGAATTGAAAGTTACTGAAATTTGCCAAAAATATTCCACTGGAGTCACTGCCTCAGCCATGAATGTTTTGGGTGTTTTGAGTCTTGCAGTATGGCCGCCAGGCAGCCATGCTTAGATCACTATGCTTACATCACTCATACTTGCAAGAAAAAACAACGAGATGAACAATCCGAAGGGTGGTTCATCTTTTTTATATAGCATACACATGAACAACATTGAGTGTAGATGTTTGTGTGACAGATTTCAATTTATCTCACAAATACACAGAATTTTGACAGTAGAACTGACAGTAAATTCACGTTAAAAAAAAGTCAGGTAGAATAAAAATTGACTGGGTGGTCCTAGATATGTAAATGCATAACAAACAATTATGGTAAAAACTATAGAAATCATTGTTTTGAATAAACCATAGAAATCCATAAAAACAAAAAAATTAAACGCATAAATCTGGTCTAAAACCGTCGATAAAATTGAAATATCTCTTGAAAAAAAATCGTTTTTATTGTTTTGTTGATCATGAATTCGAAAATATCAGCAGTATTTCAATTTTTAAGCAAAAATAAAGTTCAAATGATTAATAGAAAATTTATTCACCATCAATATGAGAAACAGAAATTTAAAATCGATCTTATGTAGCGGAAGTTAAGCGGATTTCAGTGTAAGTACTTTAACTTTTAACTAAATTTTATTGAAAACTGGTCTTCTTAGATATGTTTAAATTAAATTTTAATATTCAAATTTAATTAAAAAATGCCATAAACGAGTGACATCATCAAAAATTAAATTTTTGTTTTCTAAAGTGCGTACCCATATGCATCAGAGCCTGCAAATATTGTGGAAATATTTCGAAGAACAATTTTGAAAAAAGAGAAAAGATTTTAATATATTGTTGAAAACCAGTCAAATGGTGTTGGACTGTTCTTATTCATGTATCATAAATTTTTGTATACCAGAATGGATTCTCCAAGATACACACTTATGAATATAAATTTATGTTACATATAGAGAACACCAATAATAACAAGGATATTCCAATTAATAAAATTTAAAATTAAATGTTCATATAAAAATTAGTTTTTCAGAAAGTCCAAATCACTTATCTTTCCGGGCGTTGAAATTTTTTATTGTTTCAGAATGACAAAAATTTGAGTAAAAATACATAAAAAAAATCAAAGAAAAAAGTTACTTTTCTATTACACTGGAATAATTTAACAGATAATAATTTCTAAATATGGACTACAAATCTTCAAAAAAAAACAAAACGTATGGGGACTCACCGACCAAATATTTAAATTTTGCCTGAAAATGATTCAGAAAAGGCTAAATTTTCCATTTCTGAAAATAATAGAGTTGCTGTATTTTTTCTTTTACACATCTTCCATAAACACACCGTGAATAGGTAAAACGAACTTTACCGGGTCAGCTAGTTCTTTTTTAAAAAGGGAAATTAAAGGGAATCTTTCGATTGCTTTGATTCAGTTAAATCATAAAACCAAGTAGGCTCACTAAACATATCCGAGTGAAAATGAGAAGCGATGACCAAAAAAAAGGTCATCACTTTGAGCGAAATTTCCGTTACTTTAACATAGCCTGATTTTTATTTCACCAGTTCCCTGAATTTTGAAAAAAATGTTGGCAACCCTGCGCTATTTAAGCTGACTTCAAACGACATTTTCTACGATCTTTTCACTATGCAGTTGGAACTTGGATGGAATTGAGATTCGCAACAACATTGTAAACGCCTTGCACCCTTTTGCACGGGAGCTCGAATCTTTATGCCAGTAGTGCTTTTCCAATCATATCTCATCACGTTTGGTACAATGCATGTTTCAGCGCATTTTTGGCACCGAGTGGCATTGAAATTTCGAATCCTCTTCTGTGTGCGTACCTAAAGTTACAAATATTAAACTAAATCTTCAATGCTTTAAGGTTTTTGAAATAACAATTTTCAGCATCATAAAATAATTCTTAAGAAAATAAAACCATATAAAAAACTAATCAAAATAAAGTAAAAAAAGTCAAAATTCTATGCTTTCATTTGCAAGCTTTCTAAGCTTGCTCTGAATTGTCTGGAACTATTTATAAGAAACAAGATTAATTCTTTTATCTGAAATAGCCAAAGCCTATAACATCTAAGGCCCTTGGAATCAAAAGAGTATAAATAAGCGCATATAAGCTTTGCGAGAAAACACACTTTTAAGCTGTGTTTTTTATATCATTTATATTAAGTATTAATAGAAGGTATGAACCTAAAGTTCCTAAAATCTTAAAAAACACCAAATACACACCCATAGAAGAGGTTCAAAAAATCCAATGCCTATTTTGCAAATCTCTGTGCCGAAAATGCGCTGAAATGTGTACTGTGACAAAGAATATGATTGGAAAAGTACTTCCGGCATAATGACTCGAGCAAAATGATACATTCAAGCGGAACAAAAAAAACGAAAAACGTGTGCTGCACTTTCAACCGACGACGCCTACTTCACTGCCAATTGGAGCCAAAAGTGCCAAAACCTAAATGCATAAAAGCTTAAAGGGTGATACGGTCAAAATTTGGTCAATATCAACTTGACGTATTTCATTCAATTTTACATTTAAAAAACCTGAACACCCCTCATTTTGAAGGTGTGTGTGTGTGTGTAGAATGTTGCTCCTATTTTGATTTTGGAATTCACTCTTCAGTTGTCAAAATGCCGTCCAAGGAAGAAGAGCTAAATTGCTAAAAGTTGCCAAATCAACCGTTACAAATGTAATTAAAGTGTTTGGGGAACGTTTGTCGACAGCCAGGAAGTTTGGATCGGGGGAAATCGAAAACCGGAAGCCGCTGAGACGACAAAGAGAGTTGCCGGTAGTCTCAAGCGAAACCCTAACCTTTCTCTCCGGGATGCCGCAAATAAGCTGGGTGTATCGTCTACAACCGTGTATCGAGCCAAAAAACGAGCCGGACTATCGACTTACAAGAAGGTAGTGACTCCAAATCGAGATGATAAACAAAATACGACGGCCAAAGCGCGATCCCGGAGGCTGTACACGACGATGCTGACGAAGTTTGACTGCGTGGTAATGGACGACGAAACCTACGTCAAAGCCGACTACAAGCAGCTTCCGGGACAGGAGTTTTATACGGCAAAAGGAAGGGGAAAAGTAGCAGATATTTTCAAGCACATGAAACTGTCAAAGTTCGCTAAGAAATATCCGGTTTGGCAAGCCATCTGTACCTGTGACTTGAAAAGCAGCATTTTCATAGCTTCCGGGACTGTCAACCAAGAAATTTACGTGAAAGGGTGTTTGAATAAACGTCTGCTGCCTTTCCTGAAGAAACACGGTTGTTCCGTACTGTTTTGGCCGGATTTGGCATCTTGCCATTACGGTAAAAAGGCCATGGAGTGGTACGCCGCCAACAACGTGCAGGTGGTTCCCAAGGACAAAAACCCTCCCAACACGCCAGATCTCCGCCCAATTGAGAAATACTGGGCTATTGTTAAGCAAAACCTAAAGAAGACCAAAAAAATAGCTAAGGACGAGCAGCAGTTCAAGGCAAACTGGCTTTCTGCGGCGAAGAAGGTGGACAAGGTGGCTGTACAAAATCTGATGGTAGGGGTTAAGCGTAAGGCCCGGCAATTCGGTTTGGAAAAGCGGAAGCCTAACTGAATATTTTTCCTGAATTTTATACTAATTAAACTTGAAAAAGAAATTTAATTTGATTTCTTAAATAAACGATTTCACCGATTTACACGCGTTTTCCCTTGAACAAATTTTGACCGTATCACCCTTTAGCAATATTCCTGTTACCCAAATTTCCTCTCATGTCAAATTAGTTTCCATTTGCATCATTAGTTTTCGAGTTCCAAAGCCAGCAACAGCAAACTCGTTCGGTATCATACACTTAGAGAAATCTTGGTGTTTGATCCACAAAAAATTAATTTTGATTCAAAAAAAGTATTCTTTTGAAACAAACTCATTTTTAATTTGATACAATGTATTATGAGTTTGATTCTTAAGAAATATTTTTGAAACAGAGAATTCAATCTTTGAATTTAAAAAATACTTTGAATCAAAGAATTTTTTTATTTCAAGAGGAAAAATTCTTGAAATAAAGGAAAACGTATTAGAAACACAGGAAAGACATTAATGTTCACAAATGGAGTGAACAGCCATGAAAAAATTATATTTTTTTGTACGAGTTTCATCATAAATTCAATCCTTCCAGTAAAAGACTTATGAATATGCTAAACATTACTCTGATACTTCGATCACCGAAGGTCTGAAATAAATTTCATTGGAATCTTATTCTTTGTTGTCAAAATTAGAAGGACCAGGAGCAAATATTGAATTTTGTAGATGCATTTAACTGCGTTAAATCTGCTGATTTCATTCATCTCTAAATGCTGGACTGATGACGGACTTGATGCAATTTCAATTAATAGCCTTCAATTACCTACACCCGTCCACAGGGCCGGATTAAGTCATCGGGGCGCCCGGGGCAAATTTTCTCGGGGGGCCCCTATGAACCAATTTTTATCAAATGCTTTCCTAGAGAATGTTGATTAACTGGTTAATCAAAGAGAATACAAAACGCGTTAAACGTGTAAAAGAACTGGACATGAGTTCAGCATACTGTCTTCAAATAGCCTTGTCTACGTAGAAGATTGTTTCTGGCACCTTCAAATAAAAATTGTTAATTAATCACTTGCTAACATTGCGGATGAGTTTAGAAATTTTAGAAAAAAATTAAACATCTGATTCAAGCTGCAAAATACAAAATTTATTCATCATTTTTTTATACTCTTATCCCCAACTTAAATTCTTTGATTTAGAAAAATGACCGAATAGATATTTTCAATGATTTTCATTTCATAATTGATCGTCTGGTTTATTCTTCATGGAGAAATATTTACCTAATGACATTTGGGCAGTATCATAAACATTTGAAACATAGAATACAAAATTCAAAAAAAATAATTTAATCCAAATTCCAAAGAGGTACAGATATAAGAGTGTCAGAATTCAAGACTTCAATCAGGTTATATTCAGAACCACAGTTCAGTGTCTCAAATCTAAATCATAATTTCAAATCAAGTTTGAAAAACAAAATTTGAACTTGATTAAAAATAAACAGATTCAAAGTAACAATCAGAGCCAAAGTAGAAATAGCACAAAATGTGAATTTCACAAAAAAGACGTTTTCAAAAGATGTTTGAGAATATGTTTCTCATCAGATAAAAAAATTGTTATCAAATTGTTATTCTAAATATGACAAAAGTTTCATTCGATGCCCTCAAAGCCAAAGGGGGTATAAATGCAAAAACGATCGATGAAAACAAATTCAGAATAGAGATTCAATGTTTGAAACACAGAATCAGTTATCATTCACAAAGGTCAGAGAAGGAATCCAAATGAGTTTAGTACCTTAAATAAAAATCCTGAATTCTCAAAATTAAGAAAATCCATGAAACTGAACTTCAGTAACTAAAAAAACAACACAAGACTTGAAAATCTCAATGAATCAAATCTGGCAAAGATAATATTTAAAATATAGAAACATTCAAGTTAAGAAAATCACAAAAAAAATTGTTAAGAGAATCACTTAATGATATTTTACGATAATTTGAGAATGATCATTTGGAAAATCATATGCTGAATTCAGGATATTTACTTCAGTAGAAGATGAAATTTTGGTTCAATCACTTGAAAATGGTTCAATACGAATTTCAAGTCTAATACAGGAATTGGGATGTAAGTTCCATAAAGAAACACTGTATTGTTGACTGGTTCAATTTTAGCAACTACATTTTTTTTAAGATTTTATTTTCAAAAATAGGGAGGAAAAAAGGTTTAGAATTTATAAACCAACGGAAATTTCAAAAATTATGATTGAAAAGTGTAAAATTGAAATAATACCCGGTATTAACCCAGATACTGCCCGAGTAAAATTCTGAAATGTTTATCATAAAGCTTCCCTATTCTTTCTTGGCACTGTGAGCCAGTTTTGGCGAAATTAGCTGCTATTTTAGTGCAGTAACCATTACGTAATAATAAACAATATTATTGTGCAAGACGTTTGTACGTAATGAACATGAGGAGATGTTTTTCTTTATTTTTCCTGTTCTGTACAGAATATCCTGACTGACATGATGAGATTGAAAAAATGAAAATTTGAGGTGTTTTGCCTCATATTCTTCCAATTTTTTTCGAATTCTGTTGACATGATTTTTGTACAGATTTTGGGTTGAAAATTTTGAAATTCAATACGAAGATTTTGATATTCTTATCCCGCAAAATGCGGGAGAACTCCTTCACTGTTTACTCGAGGGGGCCCCCTTAACTTATGTAAGAGAAACATTATTCTAGATATTATTTCACGGGGGCACCTTTAGTTGTGATATTTCAAGTTTTGATTTTATGGATTTGTAGAAATTAAAGTAGTATGATAAGAGTAATGTTAAAACTTTTTTTTTATCGGGGGGCCCCCCAAAGCCGGGGGGCCCGGGGCAATTGCCCCTTTTGCTCCCCCCCCCCCCCCCTTAATCCGGCCTTGCCCGTCCATCATCGGTTGTTAGTTAGCTGGACGAGACGTGGAACATCCATACCTCAAATCCAAACAAACTCATCATCAACAACGGACAGACACAATGATGTATGGATGTAGATCGGAAAAAATTAAGCGGGTCAACACAGCAGAAGAGGAACCGCAATGGGAAATGTTGTGGAAATTTAAATGAGCTCTCGCTGCTAAAGCCATCAACATATGAGTTGAGCCTGGATGGAGTGTGTTTGGGTTGCTTCATATTATGAATGAATGAATGAAGGAACGAGATCATTCATCGTCGGAAACTGAAGAGGAGTTCCTTTCCTATGCTGACTGTTTTCCAGTCAGTAGTTTAGTAGGTACCTCTAACTAGTTGTTCTTTTTTATCGCAAGTTAGCATCAAGCATTTGGGCTTGATGTGGAGCGCATCCGAGTCGTCGCTGTTTTCCGGTTTGAGGGACAGATTTTTTTCATTCTCTTCCCTTCGCTACCTTCTGCTGTTCTAGCACGCTAACCTGTTGATGTCGTGTGCAATCGTCACTCTTCTTTATCATCAAGTTATGTTATGGGAAAGGCTTTTCCTGACAGTTTGTTCATGAAGATCGACGGATTTTACCACCTCACCTAACTCTTCCATAGGTAACCACGAGTTTGACTCGTGAAAAGGAATTTGGTCATGAGTTATAAATTACTACGCTGACTCGTTTTCATGAAGTAAAATCCACGAGCTTACCTCATGTTTGTCCAAAATCTCAACACCTCGATCTTGACTCCTGATTCACCATAAACCAAAAAAGTCCGAGTTTGGCACTTGATTTTCTTAAAAAAAACGAGTCAGAATCGTGGATAAAATTTGAACAGAGTTTTATTCGAAGTATTATAAAAAAAGTTTTTTCTCGGAAACCTAACAGTTTGAGTTTAAGAAAAAATGAAGAAAAATTCCAATGAAACTTCCGGAAGTTTGTTGATGGTTGTAAACTCTCAGTCATGCGCTCTTGGCTTGAGGATCCCAGAGCGTGAAGCAGCACAATTTTTCCCCATCGAATGGCCTCGAGTCCCCCGGCTTAGATCATATCTTTTGATGGATTCTGTCTTCCCGTAGGCTACAGACGAAGAAAAAAAACTAACAGGACTCACTCGGGAATGTGGTGGGACGCCCAAATTGCCACCCGGATGACTCCGGGTCGAAAGTTCGACCCAAAACCGGTTCTTCGGTGTGGCGCTGCTCTGTACGTGATTATCTTTATATGTACACCTACCTTTCCCTCTATTTCTAGGATTACCCAATTCTAGACATGCCGACCATCGTCGTTAATGATGATGGCTTGCCATCTCGAGTTTCGGGCGGGCAAAAAGAGCGCCGTAATTAAAACTGGACCTCGCTCGACTAGGTGATCATGATCCCAGGAAAATGGAGGCTAGGAAAAAAAACTAAAATATAAATCAGCACCGTCATATAAGTCTTGTGGTGTGATCATCGTTCCTTGTCGTATTTTTTTTTTTCTTACTGCTGCGAAGTTTCTTGCAAACATTAAGACGATCTGATTACTAGGAGTTCTAGACCGGCAGCTTCTGCGCTGAGCTTAAGTACTTGAGACCAAAACTTGATTCCGCGTCGAGTGTTGCAATTAAAAATGCTCATCCAAGTTAATTGTTTCCACTTTTCATCCGGTGCTCTTAGTTTTGTTTTGTTTTTTTTTTTTCAATAAAGATGAAGAACGTGACTCGCTCATGAAACAAAAACTTGAAGTTGTAACACTTTTCTCATTGACAATCTAAAAAAATTCGCTAGTGTTACATCAGTCGTTTCAATATTAATTTAAAAAAACGAACTATCAAATGTTTTTTTTTTCAGTACTGAAACAGTTCTTCCAAGGCCATGGGTGTAAATTTTCAAGCATTTGACCCAAATTGGTGCAAAGCCATCGTCGTTTCAATCGGAAAAAAACAACAACAACCGTTAAAATGTGTTAAAAGCCAGCAACAACATCGACCCAAGATCATGAGATCCCACAAGAAACTACAATTAGCAAAAAAAAACCCAAATAGAAAAACAACCAGTCTTTAGCTGATCGATCAGAAGAATCGATCGAGAGAAGCTTTCAGAGCGTCCAGTTAGATAATTATAATGATTTGAGAGTCGTCCCGCACCGTTTGAAAAAAAAGGTTGAAGAGGTAAAAATCAATCACATGCGTTGGTGATTGAAGCTTCAATTAAATGAGTAACGTGCGGTTTCCATCAGATTGGAGTTTTTCAATCGGATGTTTAAATTTTGATCCAAACTCTGGGATCTATTGCTGATTTGTGACTCAAAATTTTGATTTTTTCGAAAAAATTATTTCATAACTTGAAAATTTTGACAATTTTCACAATTTTGACATTTTTGTGATTTTCGTCATTTTTGTCATTTTTGTCATTTTCGTCATTCTTGTTCTTTTTTGGTCCTTTTTGTCATTTTTGTCATTTTTGTCATTTTTGTCATTTTTGTCATTTTAGTTATTTTTGTCATTTTTGTCATTTTTGTCATTTTTGTCATTTTTGTCATTTTTGTCATTTTTGTCATTTTTGTCATTTTTGTCATTTTTGTCATTTTTGTCATTTTTGTCATTTTTGTCATTTTTGCCATTTTTGTCATTTTTGTCATTTTTGTCATTTTTGTCATTTTTGTCATTTTTGTCATTTTTGTCATTTTTGTCATTTTTGTCATTTTTGTCATTTTTGTCATTTTTGTCATTTTTGTCATTTTTGTCATTTTTGTCATTTTTGTCATTTTTGTCATTTTTGTCATTTTTGTCATTTTTGTCATTTTTGTCATTTTTGTCATTTTTGTCATTTTTGTCATTTTTGTCATTTTTGTCATTTTTGTCATTTTTGTCATTTTTGTCATTTTTGTCATTTTTGTCATTTTTGTCATTTTTGTCATTTTTGTCATTTTTGTCATTTTTGTCATTTTTGTCGTTTTTGTCGTTTTTGTCATTTTTGTCATTTTTGTCATTTTTGTCATTTTTGTCATTTTTGTCATTTTTGTCATTTTTGTCATTTTTGTCATTTTTGTCATTTTTGTCATTTTTGTCATTTTTGTCATTTTTGTCATTTTTGTCATTTTTGTCATTTTTGTCATTTTTGTCATTTTTGTCATTTTTGTCATTTTTTGTCATTTTTGTCATTTTTGTCATTTTTGTCATTTTTGTCATTTTTGTCATTTTTGTCATTTTTGTCATTTTTGTCATTTTTGTCATTTTTGTCATTTTTGTCATTTTTGTCATTTTTGTCATTTTTGTCATTTTTGTCATTTTTGTCATTTTTGTCATTTTTGTCATTTTTGTCATTTTTGTCATTTTTGTCATTTTTGTCATTTTTGTCATTTTTGTCATTTTTGTCATTTTTGTCATTTTTGTCATTTTTGTCATTTTTGTCATTTTTGTCATTTTTGTCATTTTTGTCATTTTTGTCATTTTTGTCATTTTTGTCATTTTTGTCATTTTTGTTTTTTTTTTGTCAATTTTGTCATTTTTGTCATTTTTGTCATTTTTGTCATTTTTGTCATTTTTGTCATTTTTGTCATTTTTGTCATTTTTGTCATTTTTGTCATTTTTGTCATTTTTGTCATTTCTGTCATTTTTGTCATTTTTGTCATTTTTGTTATTTTCGACATTTTTGACATTTTTGTCATTTTTGTCATTTTTGTCATTTTTGTCATTTTTGTCATTTTTGTCATTTTTGTCATTTTTGTCATTTTTGTCATTTTTGTCATTTTTGTCATTTTTGTCATTTTTGTCATTTTTGTCATTTTTGTCATTTTTGTCATTTTTGTCATTTTTGTCATTTTTGTCATTTTTGTCATTTTTGTCATTTTTGTCATTTTTGTCATTTTTGTCATTTTTGTCATTTTTGTCAGTTTTGTCATTTTTGTCATTTTTGTCATTTTTGTCATTTTTGTCATTTTTGTCATTTTTGTCATTTTTGTCATTTTTGTCATTTTTGTCATTTTTGTCATTTTTGTCATTTTTGTCATTTTTGTCATCTTTGTCATTTTTGTCATTTTTGTCATTTTTGTCATTTTTTGTCATTTTTGAAATTTTTGTCATTTCTGTGATATTTGTCATTTTTGTCATTTTTGACATTTTTGTCATTTCTGTGATTTTTGTGATATATGTCATTTTTGTCATTTTTGTAATTTTTGTAATTTTTATAAATTTTGTAATTTTTGTCATTTTTGTAATTTTTGTATTTTTTGTAATTTTTGTCATTTTTGTCATTTTTGTCATTCTTGTCATTTTTGTCATTTTTGTCATTTTTGTAATTTTTGTCATTTTTTGTCATTTTTGTCATTTTTGTCATTTTTGTCATTTTTGTCATTTTTGTCATTTTTGTCATTTTTGTCATTTTTGTCATTTTTGTCATTTTTGTCATTTTTGTCATTTTTGTCATTTTTGTCATTTTTGTCATTTTTGTCATTTTTGTCATTTTTGTCATTTTTGTCATTTTTGTCATTTTTGTCATTTTTGTCATTTTTGTCATTTTTGTCATTTTTGTCATTTTTGTCATTTTTGTCATTTTTGTCATTTTTGTCATTTTTGTCATTTTTGTCATTTTTGTCATTTTTGTCATTTTTGTCATTTTCGTCATTTTCGTCATTTTTGTCATTTTTGTCATTTTTGTCATTTTTGTCATTTTTGTCATTTTTGTCATTTTTGTCATTTTTGTCATTTTTGTCATTTTTGTCATTTTTGTCATTTTTGTCATTTTTGTCATTTTTGTCATTTTTGTCATTTTTGTCATTTTTGTCATTTTTGTCATTTTTGTCATTTTTGTCATTTTTGTCATTTTTGTCATTTTTGTCATTTTTGTCATTTTTGTCATTTTTGTCATTTTTGTCATTTTTGTCATTTTTGTCATTTTTGTCATTTTTGTCATTTTTGTCATTTTTGTCATTTTTGTCATTTTTGTCATTTTTGTCATTTTTGTCATTTTTGTCATTTTTGTCATTTTTGTCATTTTTGTCATTTTTGTCATTTTTGTCATTTTTGTCATTTTTGTCATTTTTGTCATTTTTGTCATTTTTGTCATTTTTGTCATTTTTGTCATTTTTGTCATTTTTGTCATTTTTGTCATTTTTGTCATTTTTGTCATTTTTGTCATTTTTGTCATTTTTGTCATTTTTGTCATTTTTGTCATTTTTGTCATTTTTGTCATTTTTGTCATTTTTGTCATTTTTGTCATTTTTGTCATTTTTGTCATTTTTGTCATTTTTGTCATTTTTGTCATTTTTGTCATTTTTGTCATTTTTGTCATTTTTGTCATTTTTGTCATTTTTGTCATTTTTGTCATTTTTGTCATTTTTGTCATTTTTGTCATTTTTGTCATTTTTGTCATTTTTGTCATTTTTGTCATTTTTGTCATTTTTGACATTTTTGTCATTTTTGTCATTTTTGTCATTTTTGTCATTTTTGTCATTTTTGTCATTTTTGTCATTTTTGTCATTTTTGTCATTTTTGTCATTTTTGTCATTTTTGTCATTTTTGTCATTTTTGTCATTTTTGTCATTTTTGTCATTTTTGTCATTTTTGTCATTTTTGTCATTTTTGTCATTTTTGTCATTTTTGTCATTTTTGTCATTTTTGTCATTTTTGTCATTTTTGTCATTTTTGTCATTTTTGTCATTTTTGTCATTTTTGTCATTTTTGTCATTTTTGTCATTTTTGTCATTTTTGTCATTTTTGTCATTTTTGTCATTTTTGTCATTTTTGTCATTTTTGTCATTTTTGTCATTTTTGTCATTTTTGTCATTTTTGTCATTTTTGTCATTTTTGTCATTTTTGTCATTTTTGTCATTTTTGTCATTTTTGTCATTTTTGTCATTTTTGTCATTTTTGTCATTTTTGTCATTTTTGTCATTTTTGTCATTTTTGTCATTTTTGTCATTTTTGTCATTTTTGTCATTTTTGTCATTTTTGTCATTTTTGTCATTTTTGTCATTTTTGTCATTTTTGTCATTTTTGTCATTTTTGTCATTTTTGTCATTTTTGTCATTTTTGTCATTTTTGTCATTTTTGTCATTTTTGTCATTTTTGTCATTTTTGTCATTTTTGTCATTTTTGTCATTTTTGTCATTTTTGTCATTTTTGTCATTTTTGTCATTTTTGTCATTTTTGTCATTTTTGTCATTTTTGTCATTTTTGTCATTTTTGTCATTTTTGTCATTTTTGTCATTTTTGTCATTTTTGTCATTTTTGTCATTTTTGTCATTTTTGTCATTTTTGTCATTTTTGTCATTTTTGTCATTTTTGTCATTTTTGTCATTTTTGTCATTTTTGTCATTTTTGTCATTTTTGTCATTTTTGTCATTTTTGTCATTTTTGTCATTTTTGTCATTTTTGTCATTTTTGTCATTTTTGTCATTTTTGTCATTTTTGTCATTTTTGTCATTTTTGTCATTTTTGTCATTTTTGTTATTCTGTTATCATTTCCGATTTTTCCAATAAATGTTCTGCTTAACACGTTCGTCGCCACGTCACCCATATTTGGCAGACGGGTGTATTTCCTGGGGGGCCCCGTCACATCAAAAAGCAGGTGACGCTCTCTTACTGGAGTTTACCGCTCAGCTTCGCCACACGTTTCAAATATGGGAGTTCTCCCTCTTTGCTTTCTCTCTCTGAAAATTTCTTTGGGCCCGGCTAGCAAAACTACCAAAATGAGCGTGGCGACGAACGTGTTAAGCTTTCAAAAATGGGATTGAATAAGTCGAAAAATTCTTCGATTCATCAATAGATTTTTTTTTAAATCATCAAGTCTTCAAGTCTTTAAAATGTTCGAAATACCACTTGAACAGAAGAAGTAAAGTTGAAGATCAAAACCGATCAAAAACGATTTGAGAATGGAAATGCCAATTTGAATCGAATATAGTTCATATTTCTATGGCGACCGTCATTATTCCATTTAACATGTTCTAACGGCGTTGACAGTCAGTTGACAGAGATCGATATAGATGAAAAACATAGTTTCATTCTCAATTTTCAAAAACAGACAGTTGTCAGCTCTCTTAATATGGCGTTGGTTCTTTCTGAACAGCAGTCTTAAGATCATTTGGAAGTTCACAAATAATTTCATGCAATTCAAGTAGCATCGAAAAAAGCCATCGCTAGGTTTTGAGTGAGTTTTTGAATCAATTAGTCCGAAAAGCGATTTAATCTATGAGCAATGTTGTTCTTACAAACTTGGATCGTTCTACAGATCAATAGGTTTTGTTTCTCCCAGTGTGTTAGTTTCACTCTTCATCTCGAACAGACATAGCCATTTCAATAGTTTTGGAGCAATGAGAAACAAAATTTTAGCTAGACCAACTTTCATCGAAAACCAAGTGAGAACTGGAGTTTGCCGAAAGCTGAAAACTACCGGGTGGTCATCGTCGTCGATTGAACTGAACTAGGAACCTCGTTTTTCCTATGTTTTTTTCTTCTTGAATGGTTTTCCAATGGTTCCGTCACCGAGTAGGGAGTGCTCTGAAACAATCAACCCAGATTGGCGAGCTTCGGCCCAGGACCAATCCGAAGCCGAGCTGTTCGGACGGAAGGCGGGCATTCATTGTTTGATTTTCCTCGAATCAATAGCTCCCCGAGAACAATGCAGCACATTCATTCATCCCTTTTCGGTGGAATCCGATTTTGCGGGGGAGAGAATCGAAATAATCGTTACAGTAAACACAGCTGGATGACGTTGATGACTGACTCTCGTTTCATTCCGGCCAGGGACGACGCGAGTATGGCAGATAATTGGTTAGACATTGTATTTCACTCAGCTTTCGGTCTGGTCCTCGCATTGAGTCCATTCACTACTGGCTAGGAGGCTAGGGCCTGATTTTGTTTGTTTTTCCCGGAGACAAAAGCTTTTCACTTTTCGTTTCGTTCATCCGCGCATTGCTCGATGTGGAGCAATTTTTTCGTCCCTGAATAGAAATCTCGACAAGGTATAGCGGCCGGTTTTATGTCCATTGAAACATTGTCGCTAGTCATCTGTTCTTGAGCTGATGATGGCTTTTGGTTGGTCTCTGAAGAGTGAGCTTACTGCTAACTACGGAAAAACGGACATAACCATTTCTTTTGATCCTCATTTCCATAATGACGACGACCGGAATTTCCAGGGCAATAACATTTACACATTTGCAAAAAGGTTCATTTTCAAATTAATTGCCAACAACTGGTTGTCGGGGCTCTGCTAACTTATCCATCCTCAAGAACTGTATTCATAAGTCCGGAAAAGGAGCGTAGCCACCATTCATTTCTATTAGTAGCTACTAGTACCGGGTATTTTGTATAAGATTGAGGGAGCCCAACTACCCCCGAAAACCGTCACGGCAGATTTTGCCGACCCGAAGTGACCATTCAAGTTCCGCCATAATGGCACACTGTTTCTAATTGTTTGGCTGCTTTGCGGAACTTCGCAACCAACCATATTGTAGATCCACAACGAGCCAGCCCGTAACTTTCAAGGATCGCTAATCCTACGCGCGTTTCAAGTCTGCGAGGGAGTTTTTTTTTCTCTCTCTTTCTCCCTCTTCATTACTTTATCGCCTTTGGAGGAACCACCCCCGCTTCTTGGGGCGCGGTTTTTTACGAGGTGTACTTAAATTATAATGAGCACTAATTACTTCCACCTCCAGTGCAGTCGTTAAAGGGAATTACCTATGAATACCTGACGGAGGAAGGAAGGAAGTTGTGTGTGTGTGTGTCTATACTCTCGACAGGAGACAGAAGGAAAAATGGCCACGTTCTTGTTTTCCATTCATTTTTATCTCGTTTTTGCTTGGATTAAATTGTTCTTCTGCTTTACGGTTTGTTTAAAGCTCTTTTCAAAATTTATCTATTGATGAATTGTTCCTGAGTGCTACTTCAATGTTTGTTTCTGAAAGGACCATTATCAGACAGTGTACTAGAAGAATTTTTCGCCATAAAAGCTTTGGAATTGATCGCAAGCGAAAAATTTGTAAAAATTAATAAAAACTCATGCATTACTGGTACAATGAAGGTCAATGTTAAAATTGAAAATTCATTATTCGGGGAACTAATAAAAAAAAACTAGCTGCTTGAGAGACCCCAAGCACAAAAAGTTGCATTTAGGTTTATTTTCTCAAATTTTCCCGGATATTTATCGGTTTTCAAACAAATAGCCAGGAAACATGCGAATAAAAAAAAACAAATCTTTTTAACAGTGAGTTTTTTTTAGTTCTGTCTTAACCAATTCCATTTTTAAGGTTTTTTTTTAAAGAGAAATAATGGATTTCCCGATAAAAACAGAAATGGGATAAAAAGGTTTTTTTTTTGCAATTTATAGAAGCAAAAAAGAAAACAAACCTTATAAAATCTGCAAGCGAGCAGCACCAAAAATGAAAAAAAAAATGACAAATATGTCAAAAATGTCAAAAATGTCAATGTCAATGTCAAAAATTTCAAGAATATCAAAAATGTTAAAAATGTCAAAAATGACAAAAATATCAAAAATATCAAAAATGTCAAAAATGTCAAAAATGTCAAAAATGACGAAAATGACGAAAATGTCAAAAATGTCAAAAATTTCAAAAATGTCAAAAATTTCAAAAATGTCAAAAATGTCAAATGTCAAAAATGTCAAAAATGTCAAAAATGTCGAAAATGAAAAAAAAAACAAAAATGTCAAACACGACAAAAATGTCAAAAATGACAAAAATGACAAAAATGACAAAAATGACAAAAATGACAAAAATGACAAAAATGACAAAAATGACAAAAATGACAAAAATGACAAAAATGACAAAAATAACAAAAACGACCAAAATGACAAAAATGACAAAAATGACAAAAATGACAAAAATGACAAAAATGACAAAAATGAAAAAAATGACAAAAATGACAAAAATGACAAAAATGACAAAAATGACAAAAATGACAAAAATGACAAAAATGACAAAAATGACAAAAATGACAAAAATGACAAAAATGACAAAAATGACAAAAATGACAAAAATGACAAAAATGACAAAAATGACAAAAATGACAAAAATGACAAAAATGACAAAAATGACAAAAATGACAAAAATGACAAAAATGACAAAAATGACAAAAATGACAAAAATGACAAAAATGACAAAAATGACAAAAATGACAAAAATGACAAAAATGACAAAAATGACAAAAATGACAAAAATGACAAAAATGACAAAAATGACAAAAATGACAAAAATGACAAAAATGACAAAAATGACAAAAATGACAAAAATGACAAAAATGACAAAAATGACAAAAATGACAAAAATGACAAAAATGACAAAAATGACAAAAATGACAAAAATGACAAAAATGACAAAAATGACAAAAATGACAAAAATGACAAAAATGACAAAAATGACAAAAATGACAAAAATGACAAAAATGACAAAAATGACAAAAATGACAAAAATGACAAAAATGACAAAAATGACAAAAATGACAAAAATGACAAAAATGACAAAAATGACAAAAATGACAAAAATGACAAAAATGACAAAAATGACAAAAATGACAAAAATGACAAAAATGACAAAAATGACAAAAATGACAAAAATGACAAAAATGACAAAAATGACAAAAATGACAAAAATGACAAAAATGACAAAAATGACAAAAATGACAAAAATGACAAAAATGACAAAAATGACAAAAATGACAAAAATGACAAAAATGACAAAAATGACAAAAATGACAAAAATGACAAAAATGACAAAAATGACAAAAATGACAAAAATGACAAAAATGACAAAAATGACAAAAATGACAAAAATGACAAAAATGACAAAAATGACAAAAATGACAAAAATGACAAAAATGACAAAAATGACAAAAATGACAAAAATGACAAAAATGACAAAAATGACAAAAATGACAAAAATGACAAAAAAGACAAAAATGACAAAAATGACAAAAATGACAAAAATGACAAAAAAGACAAAAATGTCAAAAATGTCAAAAAATTTAAAAAAATTTCAAAAATTTAAATTTCAAATTTTTTAATTTTTTTTTATTTTACATTTTGAAAAATTTTAAAAATTCCAAAAATTTCAAAACTTTCAAAAATTTCAAAAATTTCGAAATTTCAAAAATTTCAAAAATTTCAAAAATTCCAAAAATTTTATAAAATTCCAAAAAATTTTAAAATTTCAAAAATTTCAAAAATTTCAAAAATTTTAAAAATTTCAAAAATTTCAAAAATTTTAAAAATTTCAAAAATTTCAAAAATATCAAAAATATCAAAAATTTTAAAAATTTCAAAAATTTCAAAAATTTCTAAAATTTTAAAAATTTCAAAAATTTCAAAAATTTTAAAAATTTTAAAAATTTCAAAAATTTTAAAAATTTCAAAAATTTCTTAAATTTCAGAAATTTAAAAAATTTCAAAAATATCATAAGCTTTAATTTTCACAAATTTTAAAAAGTTTAAAAGTATAAAATATTTTAAAAATTTCCAAAATTTCATAAATTTTAAAAAGTTTTAAAAATGGAAAATTTTTTAAAAAATTTTCATTTCAAAATTTTTTAAAAAGTTTCAATAATTTCACTAATTTTAAAAATTTCAAGAATTTTAAAAATGGCAAAAATGACAATTGTGACAAATATTTCAAAGAATTTCAATTTCAAAATTTTTTTTTTTTTGAATTTGAAAAGTTTGAAATATTTTAAAATTTAAAAATTTCAAAAATTTCAAAAATTTCAAAAATTTCAAAAATTTTAAAAATTACAAAAATTTTCAAAAATTTAAAAAATGTCTTAAATTACAAAATTTTCAAAATTTTCAAAAATTTCAAAAATTTTGAATATTTAAAAAAATTTCAGTGATATCAAAAATTTTAAAAATTTCAAAAATTGCAAAAATTTAAAAAAATTTCAAGCATTTCAAAAATTTCAAAAGTTTCAAAAATTTCAAAAATTTCAAAAATTTCAAAAATTTCAAAAATTTCCAAAATTTCCAAAATTTTCAAAATTTTAATATTCCAAAAATTTTAAAAATTTCAAAATTTAAAATTTTTTAAAAATTTGAAAACTTTGAAAAATTAATTAAGGGTCAGGATTAGGTTCAGGATCAGGATTAGGATTTAAGATCAGGATTAGGATCAGGATTAGGATCACGATTAGGATCAGGATCAGGATTAGGATCAGGATAAGGATCAGGATTAGGATCAGAAGGAACATCTAAATTCACCAAAAATCTGTTGTAAATTTGTTTAAGTCATCAAAGTTTTTTTCATTAATGTTTAATCATGGCTGCCATTGCTGCCATTTCACTGGAAAATTCAAGAAAAAAAACTTAATAGTTAGTTTAATGAAATAAAAATATTTGGAAAAATAGTAGCTTGAATCTCACAAAATGTGATTTATTTTTTGGGCCCAAAAAATCTTAAATTCACGCATATGGTTTCACTGATTTTTTTATTGTTAATTTTTGTCTTGAAAATTTAACTTTTACACTTATTTACAAAAACTAACTTTAAGATTGAAAACTTCATGCTTTGGGCAAGATTTACAAACTCTGATGACTTCTCCGGAGATGAAGATCCCATTTTGAAAAATGATCGTCGGCCCCAAAGTTGTCATATGCAAGCAGTGAATAGTTGCAACACGTCGACAACGACCAGGACGGCTGTCTCGAAAACAAATTGGAACATGGCTGGTGCCAAGTTTAAAGTCCCAGGCATCGTGTATTCCAAAACAAATGTTCAAGTGTTGCTCTCCACATTAGAGATGCGACCGGAGAATCAACTCAGAACGCCCCCGCACACCTTCTAGGCTAGGAAACGTTATGATTATTATAAAAAGTCATTCCAAGTGTACGGCTGTTCATCTCTCTTGGGCAATCGGTCTAAGATGACGCTTGGCTCCGTAGAAAAAAAAAATAAAATTTAAGTTGTACCACAATAATAAGAGGTACTCTTCCCCGGGGCCATAAGATCATTCCATCTACCCGCCAACACTAAACACCCCTCGAATATTTGAATTTGATGGATGCTGCAACGCGAGTCATCTTCCGAGAGTAGAAATCACGCAAGCTGCCTGCCACCTTCACACTTCGGCTTCTCTTTTTCTGTCCATAAATTTGGTGTATTTTTGGACGCCCATCATCACTGGGACTTAAAAATGAGCGACAGCCACAAGTGGTTGGTTCTAATTTGGAACACACATCTACACCCCACGGCTTAGGAGCGAATGAAATATTGAATTTGAATTCAAAACTTCCTGTTTCGATTCTAAAACTTTTATTAATATGAAATTAAGTATCAAACACAATTGACCACATATCTAATTAATTCAACAAACTGACTTTTAAATTTTTTATTGAAAATTCGTCTTAGGTTATTCCCCAGCCAAAACCCATGATGTAATTGACTGTCAATACAAACGCTTTCATAAATCTTGGAAAAGGCTCGCCCACGCAGTTTATTACGAAACAATCATCATTGACAAATATTTACACCGTTTTTTTTTTCACTCGGTTTTCGTTGACATTTACGAACAATTATAAATTACCCCCCATCATCGGCAAACAACAACCTCTTCGAGCGAGAGTCAAGTTCATTGTCACTTCTTGGCGGCCATCTGTTGTTAAGTGTTGAGTCGGTGGAGTCGCGTTTTTTTTTCTTCATTCAGCACGCGCTCACTCACAGTTCATTCAATTTGCATTCCGTACCTACAACACACATGAATTGTTTTCTTTGAGGTGCCTGCCAGTGTCTTTTTTGGTTGTTGTTTTGTTTTCATTGAACATGCTATTCCATAAATCACGCGTTCATTAATGGGTATGTGCAAATATTAAATCCCCTGGGGGCAACTTGTATAGTGGAAATCGACAGTTGAATCTGTGGCTTTTGTTTGTCCATTCAATTCGCCCATTTAGAATCGAAGGTTTGTCTACTTTTAGCTTTTTGAATATTTCATTAGCAAAAAATCAATCGTTTCCTTACATAACTTTTTGACATCATTTCAATTTCCTTCGAAATAAATTTTAATAATACTTTCAACGGTGGAAAATTGTTGTAAAGCAAAATTTACTAGCAAGGGTCCGAAAAGAATAAATCAATGTGTACTTGCTGACAGTTGCTGTTGACACTTTGTTAAAAATTTCAAGCCCAATTTCAAAACATTGTACCGGAGCAAACTTGAAACAACAAACAACATCAACAATAACCAAGGAGAGCGCCAGGGAAAAAAGCCTCCAGGATCGTTTTCTTCTGCTTTCACTATTTTTACATGCCGGAGAAGCTCTCAACAACTGCTGACGCCAGGGCGGGAAAACAACGTTAATGAAACTTTAAACCCAGCCTGAACCTCGCCCCTAAATCTTTCCACGTATCCCCACACAAACTTCAGCTCATCCCCCAGACTGGAACCATGCCACCAAGTGATGACGACAAGCCTCGTTAGTGTGGGAGCAAAGCGAGTTGCAAAAACAAAACAAAAAAAAAGAGTTCCGGAAAAGCATGGAAAATCAAAATACAACTGACGACACGGAGCAGAGAAAAAATCACTGAACGAATTTGCTTTCAGCTCTGATTTGACTCGAACAAAACAACTGTGTTCAGCTCAAACTTTGGCGCCAAACCCTTGGAGGGCTGTTCGCTTTAAATGTTTTGATCTCTAAAGAAATTCTTAGTGTGTGAAGTGGTTTTTTTCAATATTTCAGAAAAATTTATTATTAAATAGTAAAAGTTACTTGCTGATCCGGCCTGCTTAACTACATCTTATAAAATATGAGTAATTATTTTTACCTGAGTTCCAATGTTTTTTAACATTTTTTCCATCACCTCTACTTATGATGAGATTGCTTTGAGGGATTCATTTTAGCGTTATGCTCAGAATTTTTTTATATCAACATAATGTTTGATTGATTGATTGATAGATATATTGAATGAACAAAAGCCCTTTTTTTTTGTTTTAATTCACTTATAGGCAGATATATTAGTGTTTTGATATTTTTTGTGGAAACATATTCTTTATAGGTTTTTTTTTAAATTATTATTAATTAAAAAAAACTGTGAATTTCTGAATGATATGCATTGTTTTTAGGTATTTTTTAAAAGTAAAACAAAAGTTTTTTAGATGTGTTGAAGATATCCAGTGACACTGACCAGACCATAGCTAAAGAAAACTAAACGTTGACTATCACTTCGAACAGAAAGGAATCAAAAAAGCGCGACGCCAATAACAAGTTTTTAAACAAAATTTTTGTCAACCAGTTTTCGGGCAGAAATTTTACGTTTAAGAATTGGGTACTGCTTACAATGCATACATAAAGAATAGTTTCAAAAAATTGAAGGTTCTGTATAATTTTTCAGGTTTGAGTTATTTTATATTAATGGTAAAGTATTTGTTTTAATATTCAACTATCGAAAATAAGTTCCAGAAGTTGTCTTTTTTGTCAAGAGGTTTTAAAAAATCAATTATGGATTCAAAAAATTTATTTTGAAGAAATTTTTTTAATACTTTTGCAAATAAGAAAGTAGTAAGCTTGTTCATTTAACCACAAGCATGACCATTTGAGGCTTTTGTATGAAAATTTCAAATATTAAGGAATACAAGTAAAAGATTAGGTTTGCTACTCTTGTAAACTCGATTTATAAGAGATTTTAGTTTCAAACTTCGTTTCCGAATTATCTGCAATATACTTAACGATAAACCAAAAACCAGTAAAATATGTTTTCATTTGAATCTTTAAAAAAATAAATCCTGGTTTTCTCTCAAATCAAAAGTTTATTTTATATTTGTGCTTTTATTCTGATGTGTGTTCCAAACTGCCTCTGACTGATTATCAAATTTTCATTTTGAATTCAGCGATCGCCTGTAATTTGAAAACTTAATAAAATTCACACATTGATATTTTAATCTTGATTAAAAACTAAAATTCGAGCTGAAACTGAATTTTTAATTTTGGATCCGAATCTGAGTATCGTGAAACGAGGCAAGATTGATCACTTTTTTCAATATTTCTCGATTTTTATCTTTTAAGGGGAATGTGGCATGTTTCACATTTTTAGCACCAGTACTGGACTACTTTGAACGTAAAACATGACTGCAGAAAGTTATAAGACGACTTTAAGTTTTTTTTAAAAATCGATTTCGTCTGATACTTTTGAGTAACATTAATTAGTCTCTATTTTTACGGTTTTATCGAGTTTTCATAACCATAAAAAATACAAAACACCTTCATAATATTTACAAATGCTAAATACAACATTTAAAATCGAAAGATGGAAAATAATGCTGCATAAATTAAGAGGCTAAATTTTTCATCATCACTCACAAAATTTTTACTACAAAGAAAAATTTTTTTTGCCTTCATTAAATTTTCTAGGTTCTCGCACTATACCCCTTTGATTTTTCCCTTCAAACTTTACCATTTGATAGGGTTTATAGCCGTTTGTCCTAAACTGGCTTACTCTTGGAAAACGTCATTTTTTTATATAAAAAATTTACTTAAAAGTACAACCAAAACTACATCAAATCTATAAATTCACTAGAGAAAAAAGTTGAACTGTTACAAAAATCAACCTGCTGCTTCTACCTCTGCAAGCCTTCGAAAAATGGATATTTCAAGATTTTGAAATAATATTTTTACTTACATTTGAAATTTTCAAAAACAAACCTAGTTTTTCCAATGTGAGACTCAACACGTAGGTTTTTGAACAATGTTTTATGATACTTAAACTTTAGACTTACTTATCGATGAATATGTGGAAAAATTCATGTTGTTCAAAGCTATCCCGGTGATCAATGTTAACCCGTTTTAGGGTAATGCCTTCTGAGCCTGAGTTCGAAATCTAAATTTTGAATTTGAAGTTGATTTTTGAATAAGGCCGGCCCAAATTTTAAATCCTTCTTTTGTCACTCGTAGTTGGAACATTGCGAGGCGGGAAGGACAGTTAAAAATAATGCGAAAAACATTGCACTAAAGCTTGTATGCAACCAAATTGTATACTATATCATTGCACAAAACCTATATATCAAGTCATAATTTATCTTTTTAAGATAAGTTAACCACCGTTAATTAAGTTTTGTAAATTATTTTTCGGCATATCGGTGAAATGTATATTCTTGGAGAAAGAATATCAGAAATGAAAATGCTCTTTCGCTCTTTTCAACATCTGTAAATTTTCTTCTCACTTTTCTATCCATCTTCATCAATTTCATTTCTGATATTCTTTCACCAAGAATATACATTTCACCGATATGCCGAAAAATAATTTACAAAAGTCACTATTTATCGAAAAATTACATAAAATTAAGAATACAAAAGGTGAAATAGCTTCCATCTTCCAACCATTGCTTTTCGGTCTTGTAATCTTTCGAATATTTGAACATTTTTTCAAAATTTAAATAAAATACTTCAAACTTTATTTATTTCCCCCTTCGTTTTTTTTGGAAATTTCGAAGGAGGGGGGTGACAAAAGAAAAAATTGATATTTGTTCCAGCCTAATTGATTATTATCCAAAAAGCGAGATTTGGATCAAAATTCTCAACCAGAAATCTCATATTGGAATTGTTTATTGTTGGTCTTCAATGTAAATTCTTTCAGTTATTTATTCAAAATTCAACTTAAGAATCTGAAGAAAAATTGCGAGTGATGAAACAATTCCAGATTTGAATTCTAGATCACCATTATAAAGCTTTTTTCAGGTTATACTCGCAAAAGTTAAAATTTCAAATCTTAAAAACGGGTTGAAATCTATTTTTGTTTCTTTTGATATAACAAAAGGATGAGTTTCGAACATGAAAGTTTGAAATGTAAAATCGAGATTCAAATCAGGATTTTTCTCAATGATGATCCAAACAATAAACGGGAATCAGATTTCGAATTCTTATTACAGACATAGAATTTTAATGAATGTAAACAAATTTGGAAACGCAAAATTCGGAATTATTCTAGCTATAGCTTTTCAATTTTTTCCCCCAAGTATCTGGAGAGTGCAAATACGGGATATTTTCTCCAATATCAACCAATAGAAAAATAATTTAATAAAAATCATGAATAAAAACACTTGACTTTTGTTTGTCGAAATACATCAGTCAATTTTAAATCATATTTAAAGCGTTGAAAAATCGTTCACAATAATTTTGATAAAATTTAATCAAAATATTTACTTAATTTTATGTATTTTGCGTCTAAATTTTTTGATTTTAATTTTATCAAAATTAATATGAAGGATTTTTTTTTTAAGTTTTAACTCTGATTTCAAATTGATTGATGTATTTAATGACTCAATTTAAATTTTAGTTTGATTCTGCAAATAAAGTGAAAAAATTCTGGCAAAATCTGGGTGATTTGCAAGCTTAGTCTTAGCTTATTGGCGTCCGATATTCTGGACTTAATTCCTATCAACAAGATCAAATTTGTTTTTAAACTGTAGTAGTATTATCGACCTGGGATAAGGTTTCGAAGTTATGAGTCGCGATTGTTACTCTTGAATCATTCTGGTCGATCTTCAAAATTTGAATTGGAATAAGGAATTTTACGTTTAAAAAAGACTATTTTTCTTATAATTGTAAAATTCTCATGGAGGGCGGGAGGGGGGGTCTTACCCCCTAAGCCCCTCCCGTTACTACGGCTATAGTCCATACTCTTTAAAGCTTCTTCCATTCAAAATATTTGAAAATTTTAACTTTTGGTATCCCACATCAAATTGCATCACTTTGAAAACACTGTAGATAATTTCACATTGAGTATTTTTGCTTTCAAATTTGGATAGAGATAGCTAAAAGTATATTGTTCACAATGCAGTTTTCATTTCTGTTTTTTGAAATTTGCAAAATTTAATTCATTCGATGAAAAACAAAGCAAATTAATTTGCGCAAAGTTTAGAATAATAAATATTCAACTATTTTAACGGAACATAAGAAAAAAATTCTAATCGTTCTGAAACTATGAAATTTGAGATTCAATATTGCTACGCAGTTTTTGAGAATCAACAGAAGAAGGTTTAATGTCCAAATAGTAGTTTTATAAGTGATAAGGATCCACAGACGTGTTAGTACAGTTTTAAGAGGAATCTAAGAATCAGTTCCAGACAAAGTTATGTCTAAAACAATTTGCAGTGTTTTTTGCATTTTGATGATATTTCATTTGGGTAATGGTATCATAATAAATAAATATAATTTTAACAGCAACCAAAACGTGAAAATGGTATTTACGAGTGATTTTTATTATTCCGGTTGCAGTTTCATTTTAAGCAAAAACGACGTTTTGATTTAAGTTTACAACGTTTCGATCCTTATTGGATCTTCTTTAGGGACTTAAAATAGTGTTTATTCCGTTGGTTCTGATGATTATAATTTATGTTTTCTTACCGAAAAGATGCCGTTTTCTTGTAAATGTCGACTCGGCTGGTCGTGTTTCGCTGTCTTTTGATCTGTTTTCCAAATAATTTAAGTTAATTCGAGTTTTGTGTCAATAAGGTGTAGTGTATCGACTTACTGCATGCAGATGTTTGCAGATAAAATTTCGTTAATTTAGTGTTTCGGGATTTTTATTCCACAGCATCGAACTTTTAACAAAGTTTTCACTTTTCACTTTGTTTGTTTTGATAAAAACTCAGCTGTTGTGTATGTGTGTTGACGAAGTAGTCACTAGACAAACGGATTTTTATCCGCAAACATCTGTACGCAGTAAGTGGGTACAAGACACCTTATCTAAAAAACTAGTTTTAACTTTAATTATTAAGAAAACAGATCAAAAGACAGCTTTACACGACCAGCTGAGTCATCACTTACAAGAAAACGGCTTCTTTCGGTAAGAAAGCATAAATTATGATCAGTACAACCAACTAAATAAACACTATTTATAGTCCCTTTATAAGATACGATACGTTTTTATCCAAAACGAAGTTTTTTAGACTTCAGGGTTTGAGAAATTCAACTCAGTCTATTGAGCATCCCAAGTATGGCAGTTTTGAAAAAAAATGTCGAAAAATTTGATTTCTGTATAGAATAAGCACGATTGTACGGATATGGTTTTGAACTAAAATGAAATAAATATACCAAAACATTACAATTGATTCATTGTCAAAAGTTTTTTGTCTTATCTTAAAACAATCGGTAAATTTTGAACATAATTTATTCCGATATTTGATGTGGGGCGCCTTTTATTTGATTCAAAACAACAATATAAATAAAAAAATTGAATAAACTCGTCGTAAGGATTTTCATCAAAATAATAAAACTCTAAACTCCTCACGAACAAATTGAAGCTGTAGGCTTTAAATTTTTCCAGTCATTGATTTTCTCCTCAAAGCACAACGACGCGCCATTCTTATTTATGAGCAACAACAAAAAAAAAAAGAAAAAAAAAACAACACCCACCAGCGCAGACGAAAAAGTATCACCTTCACTTTGGTACTTTGTTTTCCAGTGACAAAATATTTAAAGTTCCCGAGAAATTTTCTCACTCACTGGTGAGAAAAGTGTGTAGAAACGGGCGAAACGATTTTACCGAACCCAACATTTATCAGTTGTTTCTTCCGGCTGTCCCCCGCTTTCATAGCCCTTTTTCGAATTGATTTATATTGAACCATCAGTTCAGTACGGTATTTTGCATGAGTTTGTGTTTTGAAAAATTTTGATTTCCAGTTGATGTCTAAAGGCTAAATTGAAGCACATGCTCAAATTTTATCAAATTGGCTTACAATTTTTGGTTTATTTTGAGTCTTGAATTCAAATTCAAATATGGATTGAGTTTTCTCGAAACAGATAAACGGATAAAGTTTGCCATGTATTGTTGAGTTGAAATCTGGAACCAGCAGCAAAAGTTCTCGAAACCTAAAGCCGAAGTGTTGATAATCGATAATAATCTGATAAAAAGATTAGGATCAGATTACAATACTTTCCCGTCGCTCGGTGTCACGTCAACTCAGAACGAACGAAAGAATGAACGGAACCATCATCATCATCATCCCTTCGGAGGTAGCTAGCTAGCTGTTGGAGAAATCTTAGACCCGGACCAAGTTCGACAGATTTTCCGAACCCATCCGAAACCGCGTGTTCTCTTGGACGCCCCCTGCTCTCAATTCAGGGCCTGTGCCTTGTAAAATAAACCAAGTCGTTTGCTGAAGCAGCAACGCTACCTCCTAACAGCTGTCAGTTCAAACTGGAGCAAACATGGTTTGTGGATAGCTGTCAAGGCAAGAGAAATACAAAACGGTGGAGTAGGAATGGGGGGAGCATCTCAGTCAGAAGAAAGAGAAGCAAAATAAAAAAAAAGTGCTAGCAAAACCTCGTCGTCGTTGACACCCGGGGAAGGCGAAAGGAAATCCGTGTAATGACTAAAGCACACGGAATGAGTTTCAAACTCAATTTGCATGTTATTACGTTTTTCCTGGGCAGCAGCCAAATTCTGCGAGAAGAGCTGCTCGATGCACTATGGGGTTGAGACTGGGAGTTGAGTTTAGTAGTGCAGGCAGAGTTGGTCGGCCGAGTTGAGTTCAGTTGAGTCTTGCGTTGAGGAGAGAGAAAGAGCTGCTGACAGAAGATCTACGGAATAGCAGCAGCACAGGAAGGAAAGTGAAAGAGGAGGCAAAATGCCAAACTGACTGGACGACCAGCCGCTCTATTGACGCGAGGAAATAGTTTGACAACCACGTTGCACTGGTTGAAGTACGAAGGAACTCTCTTTATCCCTCTGCTGGCCACTGTTTGAATTAGGGAATAACGTAAACTTAATTCTGGCTCAACCTGAGATTTAAGGAAAACAAATTCGGTTGACCTTTTAATTATTTCTTCACATCAATGTAAACACACATTGGAATACTACTCACGATTTCTTGATGCTCAATGCTATTGAATAAAACTCATATCCACGAAATTTGCTGCTATTTTTGACATTTAGTGATTCAGTTGACCTGCACTCACAAACCCAGCCCAATCGGTAAATAACGGTATGGCAGAAATATCAACAAACTCAAGTTGGTACCTTAGATGAACGAAAAAAGGCTGGAAAACCCCGAGGCAGTTGACGAATGATTTGGTTCTATCGCACAAGCAATAATAGCAGACGTTAGCCACCACTTTTCTTACTCAAAGGAGGCAAAAGGCACGCTCCATTTTTTTGCTCCCCAAAGCAAACCCTATTCGATTCGGTAAAATTGTACACACCGAGTTTCGTAACAGCTAAGTAGTTTGCTCAGCCTCATTTCCAAGAAGGGGAACTATCAGCCCGGAGAAGAAAGAAACGACGAAAAAGGCCAAGCTCAACTTATGCTAACGATCACTGCACGCGGCATTAGTCGTTAGAGCACAGCTTACAATTCAGTCGAAGAAAAGAAGTCGCAGTGCAAAAATTAGGCGACTCAGGCAGGCGAAGGTTGATTTGCACCAGCAAATAATGGATGCTGGACTGATGTGTAAACATTGAAGGCATGAAATCATCGATAGCTTAAGTGAAAGAAAAACTTTGATTTTGGATCTTTCTTTTGAAAATGTCAATAATTCAAACGTTTGAGCTAATGGTCACCAGCTCTTGGAACAAAAGGATTTGGAAGTCTATAAGAACTGTTAAATCGATGAAAAATTAAATCTATTCGGTTCTTTTCTTCCAAATAATAATGTTCAGGATCGCCCCTGATGGCTGGATCGATAGCATCAGTGGTCTCTTTAGACCTCTGACTATGGCCATGCTGGCCTCTGACTTAGGGCCCATGGGCCGCGAACTTGATACCGTGGTCCGTCTCCGATGGTGGTAGGTTTGGAAAAGATGCCGAACCTGGGGCTAAATTTGTCTCGACCCTTTGGAAAACCCGAGACCCGAGGAAAACCCGAATGTTTTTGGCGCGCATTACATCCGTTAATGCGCGCAGCATCGCCATGTTGCTACTGGGCCTTTTTCGCATATTAGGGTGGTTCAGTGGCTCGTTCGTTCCAGAACAAATAATTTAAGGAGAAATATAAATAATATGCATAATTCACGAAAACTTCAACTTTTATGATTATGTTATAAAAATTAATGCATATCTATAGAAAAGTATTTAAACTAATTCAGAAAATTCCATCCCTTTTAATAATTAAATATCCTATTCAACATTGATCAAAGAATATTTGTTATGTGTAGACAAAAGACAACACTCACATAACAGAATCTACTATCGTCTTATCAATGAAATAACCATCTTTTCCTCTCTTTTTTATTCCAGGTGAGTTGCGATGCCATCTTAACAGAAACGATAACGATTGAACGGATAAAAAAAAGATTACACATTCATTCTCCATAAGATGAGGAGAATGAATCACGGTAATTGTTTGGGGTTTATAGATTCTTCTTTTTTTTTTTTTAAAGAGACTTTCAGCCTTTGGCTGGAGGTTTATAGATTCTTTAGTAAGTTTAATTTATCAAAATATGCAGACTATATTCAAATTCCAAAAAAAATCCAAATTTGTAGTACAAAAGTTTGAAGCTGTAAGATGGATTTGAAAAAAACCTCGAACAGTACAATTTATTTGTTCAGCAGATCTTCGAAAATTTTATGTATTTCATTTAAATAGTTTGGTGTTTAAATTTTTACAAAGATAAAAAAATTCAAATTTAGGGTTTCATTTTTTTTAACATAGATTTGTTTATAAAGGCATTTAGGTTTTCATATAAACTATCCCCAATCAAATGACTAGAAAAAACTTTTCCATTAATAAAATTAATTTTCACATTAAAAAACTTTAGTTTGTATAAATATTATTCTATAATAATCAAACGAAGCTAAGAATTTTCATATCCTGATAAATCAAATGAACTTAACCAATATTTACCACAGTCGTTTTCTTCATACAATGGAAAGACGACAGCATTAGAAGCATCCTCTAGCGGACAAAATGGAAGCACTAAAGCGAGAAATTAGTGTAACTCGTGATACCGTTGATTCCAGACACAACTTAGTCAGGGATGCCAATTATAATGATTTTTCCCCTATTCTTGGACCATGAAAATTTAAAAACTTAATTTACAATAAAAAATGGTTTTGAAAAATTTGTCCATGTTTTGAAAACATCTATTTACCCACAAAATGTGTATCGGGGCAATTATTTTCGATACATTTTTAATGAGGTTCTATTGTTGATCACTTTATGCCCAGATGATTTAAAGATTTCGCTTGCGACAATATTTCATTTTTGAATCAAATGCTGCTCAACTTTGCTCAACTGCAAACCGAGAGAAGAAGTATTTCTTTATTTTGTTGCCATACTACACCCTATACTTATACCTACTTTTTCTATACTAAAAGATGGATGAGTTATTTCAGTTAAATTCAAATTACTTAAAATTAACCGAAAAGCCAATTGTGGTCCATAGTACACTAATAGTTAAAAGGTATGTGTTGGAAAGACGTACATGAAAAAATTATGAAAAAAATATTTTCCAATTGGTAAAAAATAAAACTCTTTAGAAAAATGCACGGATGCATTTTAATGTAATAAACAATATTTGAAATTCCAATTAAACTTTCAACGATTTAAGATCAAAATTTGATGTCAAATTTTTTTTTTCAATATCAAAATTATTGAGGTTTAGAAATTCTATGTTAACGAATGCTTCTCGAAGAAAAAAAAAACAAAAGGCATACAATTCCCTACTAAATAGGCAAATTGCTTCATATTTCTATAAGGACGTAAGAAAATTTTCAGGTGAGGTCGAGCGCAACAAACTTCATTTTATGCTTTTGATCACTTGAATGTGGAACGGTACACTTCAAAAATAAATCTTTCATATAACTTGAAAGGCTCTGGTGCGAGTTTTGAATGGAAAAAAAGATTCACTTAATACAACTTTTTTCTACCTTTTGCCACTAGTAACTTTAAATTTAAAAAAGCTTACATATCTACAACGAGCAAAAAATCAACATAAATAATTCCACTATTATTGATCATAAAATTAAATAAAAGCGATTCAGGCTTATGCTGAAATAATTTCAAAATAGTTCCATCGACTACTTTTGCTTCTTTCTTGTATAAAATGAACTATGCTGATTGCATCGTTGCCATAAATGATTTTTGTGCTGACTAACATTGCAATTCTCAAATTTTTTTTTTCATCGTACGGAGCCTAAAGAAAAAAGTAAATTTTTCCGATTTTTTTCGGACGGAATCCCTGATCAACACTTTTTGCCATTGTACATCTGTAGACCATGTGGTATTGTCAAAAACCAGGATTTGATATATTTTTCAGAACATCATATATCAAAGGTGCAACAAAAATGAACATTTTCTTGGCTGAAAAACCATTTCAACATCATTTGAACCGAAGATCACCATCGGTTAAATAGGTTCATTTATTTTATCGCAGATTTCTGCGATGTTCTCATAACTTAACTACAAACTCGATCCTTATTGAGAGTTTTTTTTATGGAAATCAGAACATTATAAAGAACATTTTTAAAAAATCAAGACAATTCGATAGTTTTTCAAAATGGCCTTTCAAAACAGCACAAATCCTGAAAAAGCAGGACACCTGGCATCTCTGGTCAAAGCTCCGAAAAATGCACAGTGTATTACAACCATTTCTGTTGCCAGATAGCGCAATTCGTGTCTCTCTTAATTTAATCACTTGACTACATAAACAAACTATGAATCCGTTCAAAAGAAACCGTTTCGTTGTCATTTAGAATAAATTTATTTACCTCTAAGAAAATGATGTTATTTCGCGCCAGATATAAGATAACTTATTTTTAATTTTTTGTAATGAAGGTTTTATAATTTTTGTTTGTATTTTTGCAGCATTCATATTGCTTAAATTTTTCACAACACTGAATTAAGAAGATGAAAAAAAATAACGTATAATTATTCTAAAAATTATATGAAAAGCATATTTATCAACTTCGAATTTTTTTTGTGAGTTTTCATCTTGTTTAAAAAAAAAGTATTCTTTTCAAATCTTTAATCAATTTACTCAAAAATTTATAACCAGGACCAGGACCAGGTGGAAATATAATGACCTTGTCTAAAAATTGAAAAAAAATTAAGCACACTGTTTAAAGTGCCTTAAATTTCCCAATTTTCATCAGATCTTAAAAATATTTTCTGGAATTGATATTCACGTTGTTTTAAACATTGTAGCTAATTTTGAGCTGATTTGAACAAATTTCCGAAAAGTTATATTTTCAGTTTATGTGATAATAAGCTCCGTTTTTTTTTTTTTTAATTAGATCCTTACACCTATATAAAACATCAAATATCGTTTAGACGCAACTTATACGAGCCATTAGAAACGTGAAAAACAACCCCGAAAAATTTGGCTGCGATCTTAGCAAAATCGAGAATTCTAAGTCACTTTTCAATTCTGTGTATGGACAATTTTTTCATGAGTTAAATAAAAACTGATCTGAAAAGAGAACTTTTTTTTGCACTGAGCAAAGATATTTTAGTTCCACTATTGCTTATCACTGTTGATTGAAGTAGATACCTGATAAGGTCATTTTTTTAAATCATCTGACAATTTGCGCCGGCGGTCTTCAGATATTTCCCAAAATTGAAAAGGTGGTTAATTCTTACGACCTTAAAACACATGTATTTTTTTCAGTTTTCTAGCATTTTGATTTTTCGTTAAAGATTCAGTTAGATTTCTTTGTAAATAAAATACACTGGATTCTTTGGATTCTTTTTTTAAACGATTGTTGTGTTCGTGCAAAAAAAGAAATCGTGTAAAAAAAGTTCGAAACAACCGGGCAAAATTCATCGCTCATTTTGAGTAAAGTGGCCAACTTGGACTGTAAATCGATCATTTCCAACCAGGTAGACCATTCTGAAGTGATTTCAGTGAAACCGGGAAGCTCAAAGATTTGTTTTGGATTGATTTGTTTTGGGTTTTAAGCCACGGTTGTTCCGGAACTTCCGCAGAGTCTCTAAGTGGCCATTCCGGCAAATGTTTCCGTCGGGAAGCAACACCCGAATCCATTTACCACCCAAAAGTGGTTCGGACAAAAAGCGGGAATGTGTAGATCCTGTTTTTGACATGTTCAAAAATCGTCTTATTTCGAGAAAATCGTTTAAAAAAAGTCGTTTAAAATAAAACCGTGTAAAAAAAGATCGTTTAAAAAAAGAATCCAGTGTAAATCCATTTTTTTGGAGCTACATGACTCTGTAATTTTTCAACAATAATCATAAAATAGTACATTAAATCGCAGTAGAATTTTTTCAGCAAAATATTCCAATAACTTTAAGTTACTACCTTAAACATGAAAAGTTATCATTAAACTTTAAATAGTGCCTGAAAGTACCGTCTGCATCACCGAATATTCTGCAGAAAAACCATTGTATAGCACTCATTTTCAAGCGGATTTGTGCCAACGTAAGAACTTAACTACACAATTAACACACGACGTATTACAGGACACGACACTTAACGTTCTTACAAACGGAAAAAAGGATTCAAAATTACCTTTTTTGTCGACCGGTTTCGGGCTCGATGTTGCCCATCTACAGGACGATGTCCGACTGATCACACGAAGAAATTACTGGCAGGATCTTACTACGAGTGTCGTAGTATTCGTCGAAGGATGGTTCCTTTTTAAATTTTTCTTTTGGTGAAGGTGAAAAGCGGCGACATAATTGGTGGGTCATCTTCATTCATTAGCGGTTTCTCTGAAGTGCTAATGAACATCGACTCCCATGCGTTCAAATGTGAGGCTTTTCTTACACATTTCTTATAGGTCACTTTTTCCCAGTTAATAGAGTGACCCATTTCCGTTGCGTGGGTGGCTACGCTAGATTCATTGGCCCTGTTGTTGTCTACAGCGTTTCTGTGTTCCTGTGGGTCACTCCATTAACTGGGAAAAAGTGACCTATAAGAAATGTGTAAGAAAAGCCTCACATTTGAACGCATGGGAGTCGATGTTCATTAGCACTTCAGAGAAACCGCTAATGAATGAAGATGACCCACCAATTATGTCGCCGCTTTTCACCTTCACCAAAAGAAAAATTTAAAAAGGAACCATCCTTCGACGAATACTACGACACTCGTAGTAAGATCCTGCCAGTAATTTCTTCGTGTGATCAGTCGGACATCGTCCTGTAGATGGGCAACATCGAGCCCGAAACCGGTCGACAAAAAAGGTAATTTTGAATCCTTTTTTCCGTTTGTAAGAACGTTAAGTGTCGTGTCCTGTAATACGTCGTGTGTTAATTGTGTACTAACTAATTTTAGATACATTCATGCATAAATTGTTTAAAAAACTTACAAAGTAGGATGATTGGTGTCATTTTCGACTCTTCTCTTTATTTTTTTGAAAGCCGTTGATTGGACTAAATTGATAGTTTAATGATAAATATTATCCAAACATTTCATGAAGCTCAAGAGAAAAATATGTGAAATAATTGATCAACTACGAGGAAAGATTTTTTTGACAAATCAGCAACAACTTTGTTCAATTTATACTCATTAATGGGTAAAATTTACCTATTTTCGTGATATTTTCAGCTTTATTTTACTATAACTTTAAATGCGGTGCTTTAAGGTTCCTGGAAACTCTTTCATTGTATGACCTAAAATTAAATATAGAAAGTTAAAAGAATATGGAGCTATTCGGGGCTTTTTATTTACAAGGCTTTAAAGTTTTTGACTTTTAAAAAAATTGTTTATTTACTCATTTTTAGTGTGTCAACATTTTGAACGGTTCAAATGAAAGCTTTCAATATTAGCTTTTATATAGTTTACTTTAAATTTAAGAAATTATGATGATAATGAGTTGAAAAACTGGGGATATCTTAGTCTAATATTACGTTAATAACTTGAACAAATAAAAAAGCGATCCGATAAAGTTCAGTTTTTGACTTTTTGCTGCCTCAAACCCCATAGTGCAATGGTTTAACAAATGCACTCAAACAACATGACATGCGTTTGGATGTACTATTTTATGATTTGCGTCTAAAAATAACAGAGTTTTGTAGCACTGAACTATGGTTTAACTTTATTTGCAAAAAAAAAATCTAACCGATTCGAACTCAAAAAATAAAAATGTTAGAAATCTAAAAAAATACAAATTTGGGGAAGATCTGAAGACCCCCGGCGCAAATTGACAGATAATTAAAAAAAACTCCTTAAGTCAATTTTCGGCATGCTATACGGACAATTTTTGGACTGACTGTATAAAGGATCGTAAAATTTCCCTTTTATATAATCTAACCCTCGATTTCTAGAGTTCAGCTTAGAAATTTTTAAATAAGCTTTTTATTATTTGCTTTGTTCTATAACCATTTGTCTTAAATGTAGAAATCGGAAAATTACGTCTTTGAGAATATTGAATTATTAACTACCTAAATGTTGCTTGGAATTTGAGTTTATAAAATATTTCTTCGAATTTAACAATTATGTATCTTTCCGATATTTTTTTTCAAATGTTATCATGAAAAACGTCCAAGTAACGTCAAGTTGACGTTAGTTTTTAATTTATCTGATCCATTTTATAGCTTTATCGATAAGGGTTAAAATATGTAGAATTAATATTTCAGAAAGTACTGTCTCGAAAAAGATTTTTTTTGTAAAGTTACATCCACAAATCAGACTCTACTCCAATTATGAACTTCTTTGGAGGTGAAATTATTGGCTTGAGATTCAATGCCAGACCAGCATTCACAAGCTTTTAAATAACTGGCATTGTCCTCCCAGCACTATCATAGTATATGTCTGAAAGAAGCCAAATAAAACATATACCATATCCTATCACAAGACAAAGCAGGATGGAAACAATCAGCCAGCAAGGTTTGTTTTTTTGTTTTTTTGTTTTTCTGGGATTTAAAAAAAAAAAAAAAAAAAAACAAAAAAACAAAAAAAAAAAAAAAAACAGCAAGGATATTTTCGAATGATGTAGCGAGCACTGAGTGTGTAAGTGAACCGGCATTATAAAAAAGTATCTTTATTTTGCGAACGACGACAAAAATCCACCAGCCAAGATGTTCTGTGCGTGTGTATGTAAACCGGCCGGCAATCAGATCCCTGCAACGTTACACGATTTGTCTATGTATCGTGTGACCAACATCTTTTAAATAAGTGGTCGTGAATCTCGTTTTTAAGCTTTTTTTCCTCAGATTTAAGCTTTTTTTGCCTTGAGAGCATAGGAGACGAAAGCTTAATTTGAGGAAAAAAGCTCCATACGGTTTGAATAGCGTTGCCGCCGCCTGCCGGCAATAGCAAACAATTACAAATTTTTCATTTCTATTCACGCATGAATGTAGTAGTTCTTTTCCAATAATATCATTTTTGGTACAGCACACTTTTCAGCGCATTCTCGGCACAGAGATTTTTGGAACCTTTTTTGTGTAGAGTGAAAAGCAAAAGAAAAAATTACTCTAGATCTTGAATATTTAATCAGCCTTCTGAAAACTAGAAAAGCCTTCTCTTCAGTTCAGCTACAAGCTGGCGCCCTTGGATAGGCTTGGTCCTTGGATAAGGATGAATGAACCTTAACAATGAAATATCGGTTCAGGTTTTATTGGTCTAAGAGTTTAATTTTAATTTTATACTTTTAAAGAGCAATGAAGCAAACATTTCTGAAAACTTAATTTAAATTAACGAACTAAAAATTTGATCACCATAGTTCATAACAAAGCATGGGTTTAAGTTTCGTCAACCAACGACAAAGACACCTCTTTAATTCCAAGAGTTTTTCACCACAACTCATCAACTGGAAAGCATTTTGTAATACCTAATTTATAGCAACTAGTCATTATATCTTAAGCGGTGAGCATTATTGCAGGGAGAAAGAAAAAAGAGAGGGAGGCCAAAGTGAATCAAGCAACCACCCATCCATCTATCATTAAGTGACGCGCCGGCGCGGTTCGATTTTTCCAAGTCGCGTGATTTAATTGCGACTTCGTTGGATCAATCCGCGAGAGGCCGATAAAGTCGACTGATTTGTCGTGTTAGTTCACCGACATTTCGCTCCCGGGTGCTCTCTGCTCGAAGTGAGGTACTCAGAACATGCTGTTTACACACATCTGTCATCGTTCGCTTGACGCTACGAGCGACGAGTAAATTGTTTATTGCCATCAGTAGCATCGTGTTGTAGTCGGTATTACGTCATCTTGCGAAGGGGGGCTGTTGCACATTACAGCTTCGTCTTTGTTGTTTTTGTCACTGCCATGTTTTGCCCACCCGATGATGATTACACGACCAATTAGAGAAAAGTCAGAAACTGACACCGACCTGAAGCAAGAGCAGCACCGCCCGAAGTTCTCTGGTGCGCAAACTCACGCGCGCCAACAGCCATTTGGCTGGCCGGCTCTTGCGTAGGTGGATAATGACTGAATCTTGTCCCATCTATATCGTGCGCGATCGTTTTTATTTTCTTACTGTTCTTCCCTTCTTCTCCTCGCTCGCTGCGGCGATGGTGTGAATTGAATCAACAGAGAGCCAGTTGTTAGCCGTGGTAGACTTGCTACAAATTTCCGACCGAACCATCTGCTAGAATCATTCAGCTCCAAAATGGAATTATGTTACGTGGGTTTTAAGCCGGGCGATGACGGCAACTCGGCTGCTGTCTTTCGGGGAACTCTCTTAGGGGTTCCTCTTTTGGAAACTACGAAGGCGCAAAAACCTAAGACTACGAACCTACCACCTTCGAATTGGATCGCTATCAGCTGTTCCATAAAAGGGAAAAAGTGAAAGTTCAACCAGGGATTACCTGCTACGAGTGACTCAGCGCGGCAGTCAGAGCAGAACGTCAACGAAAACGAAATCCACCGTTGCCCTTTCACTTAACCTACCTACCTTCGAACATGCAACAACTAACACACCGCCAGGCCTTATATGGGCCAAAAATCAGGGCTCACTTCAGAATGAAAACCCGAAACAATCAGCAAAACTGACGCCAAGACCAAGCATACAACCCTGCTGTTGCGCCGCACCGTGACTACTTCCATTTTCGTAATCTTGTGCTCGGAGCGATGAACTCTCGGGTTGGCGACCACATTTCTCATGCTCCAAAACTTCCTCGAAGCCGGTTTTCCCATATGCAACCGAATCGTGTATCGTGTAGTGGCATGGCGCAGACAACAGAAGCGGCACCAGCAGCCTGGGGACGATCCACTCCTCGATCTTGCCCCAACTGGGTGTACCTAGTATCTATCTAGAGACATGCTCGAAGCGTGAACAGACGAAAAACCCATTGGCCCGTGACAGTTGCCGCTTGCCTCATAAACTGAGCGCAATTTCGGCCACATGGTCACTAAATCTGGCCGTTATCCCGGTTGGGCACCCGCAACTGCAACAGGTCCCGCATGGTTGGGATCTATTCGCAAAAAGCCATTCGACCTTCTAGTAATTCGAATTGCAAATTCCTCTCGTTTTGGCGCAGATTGAGGTGAAATGTTTCACAACCTACCTACATGAGAGGCTGGGAGGTTTGCTGTCATCGAACTGCGAAGCATTGCGACACTTGAGGGGAAAATCATATGCTTTTCGTCACTTGGATGCTCGAAACGCAATGCTTGGATTGCGAATACATATCGAAACAGTTGACAGGATCGAAGGTTTTTTTTCAATCTATAGTTCAAAACCTCTATTTTCAATGCAACATGTATGTCCATCATCCTTTCAGTGATCGAATAAATAAACAAGTTGTTTGATTTACCGATCATCTCAACCATCTTCCGGCTACAAGCTCCCCCCTGTCCAAGGTTACCCGAACAAGGGATCCGAAAGTGCAAAATTGTGTCCAATTACAATTTTGTTTTACTTGAGTGGGTTCACCGGTAGGCCGTGGCCGATACGACGACGACGACGACGATTTCAAAGTCACTGACATTTGTCGTTCACCAGATTCGAGTAGGAGGAAAGTGGTTCGCACTCATCTTTCTTGGCGCGCGCGCGAAATTCCTTGGAAGCGCGGCGTTGATCCCCTACGCAGCAACTGCTTAACCCGGGTCGTCGTCCTGACTGTGCCAGGTCGGTTCCCTTTTTAGGATCCGGGATTCTTTTGGACTTTTTAGTTGCTGAACCAACAGAGCGGTCAGTGAACTGTTTGTTCTTGTTTAAATGCGAAAATGACGATAACGTGGGACGCCCATGAATCGTCATTTTAAAGCCGGCCGGCCTCGGGTGTGAAGTCATCAGCAGCACCAAACTCAGACCGATCTGTGGTGGACTATTGCAAATATTTGCCAGAACATCTAAAATCTGGTTGAAGTTTTTGGGCAAAGTTGTGTCGCTGTGAGAAGGTGTACTTGGTATATTTTCATGTTTTTTGTTGATCTTTTAACGGTCATTAAATATCTTCAAAAATCATTTTGAGAGGAAATCGAAAACGAAGGAAGGAATTTTTATGAGTCTTTAACATGACGGGCAATGAATTGGTTCCCTAGCTCATTATTGATTTAAGTTTTATTTAATATTGTTTTCGACGATTCATTTTTCAAAACAAATGATACTGTAACATTATTTTGTTTTTGGCTAATGTAGCCTAACATAGATCAAGCAGAACTTTTTTAACCAATAGTTCACATGAAATTTAGAGAGAAAATTGATTCACTTACAATGAGCTAGTGAACTTGCTAACCATAATTTTAAAAATTTCACAATTTCACCCCAAATTATATCCTTATTTTGATCACAGAATAATCTATTTGTTTTTTACAAAACAAAAAAAGAGATGGAACTAAAAGACAATTGAAGGAATAGTTGACAAAAGTGGTTGATCCGATTTTTTCCTGTCTACACATTAATCTGCACTTTCTAAAAATTACCATTTGTGACCTTTCTAGCGATTTGTAGGGGTCATTAAATGAAACTTTACAGTCGAACCTCGATAAGCGAAAAACCTCTAAGAGTCAGGAAATCCAAAAATCGTTATCCTCCAATAGAATTTGCCAATCAAAACACCCGTGAGAGAGATTTTCATCCGCAAGAACACTTTACCAGCGCTTATCAACTTCAATTTTGCTCTCGATAAGTTGTGCATTCCGATTCAAACTTATTGTCTTGTAACGTTAAGGATAAGTTCTTGCTCCCGCACGAGAGAAAATTACTGACTGTTTTGCATGGAGTTAAGGGCGCGGAGAGTTAGAATGGACGAAAATAGCTTGAAAAAGCACTCTCTGTCAGAGATGCCAACTGTTTTTTTTTTAATATATGGAAGATTTTAAAAAAAATCTGGAAAAGTCTGGATCGCAAACTTTGTATGTTACGACTTTTTTTGGCTCGCCAGATCGCAGCCGTGTAGGAAATAATACTCACTTTTTTTTGAAAATAATTATAAATTCTATACACTATCAATACCTGAGATCACTGTGGTGTTGTCGGCAGAACTACGTTGTATGTTTAACTTTCTGTTATAGAACCATTTTCGTGGCATACCTTACTTTTTATTACTAATTCGAATCATCTCCTGCCATTTTGCAACGAAAATGTTTTATTTTGACTGTTTTGTCAAAAAATTCAAGTCGTAACTCATAAGTCTAGAAATGTCTGGAAATATCTGGAAGAAATATAAAAAGTTTGGAAGTCTGGAAACGTAAAAAAATGTCTGACAAAAGTCCAAAAAGTCTGAAGATCCTGAAAAAAAAACTGGAAGGTTGACATCACTGCTCTCTTGATCGCTTACAGTTTTTTCGGAGAATATTCTCAGGACAAGAACGGACTGAGAAAAAATAATTTCAGACCAGTTATCTTGATCGTCATTGGAAAGGGATGAGAAGTCATCGCGTTTTCATATTTATCGCTAAGTGTTAATCAAGTTATAAACCAGTTATCAATATCAGATCTGCTCGATTTGTTTCCTTGCTAAGAGTCTAAGTGAGACTTTAATCAATAATATTTGGCTACAATGGGATGTAAAACACTTTAAAAGTTTGATATGAAACAAAACAACCTACTGAAAATTTGTATTTAGAAAACATTTACACAACAGATGGTTTTCAGACGTGCGGGGTAAGATGGTCCCTAAGCTGGAGCTCCTTGTTTGATTGTTTATTCTCTCCCTTGTTTGGCTGTAAACTTGTCTAATGCTTTTTTAGCTAAAAAAATGTAATTTCAGTTTTCAAGGTTTCTTGTAGGTATTTGGTGTTTGTGCAATAGAGTGTGTTGTTTTGCAACCTTTTTCGAATTTCAAAAACCCTGTGGTCTTAAAAGTTTCCTTTTTGGTAAAAATGAACGATAGAAATTTTGTAGATTTTTAAACTGAGTTCTAGGTACCTGGATTTTAATTTGAATTTCTGTATGGGTAAGCGTGAAAATTTGTTCCAAGAATGTCACACTTTTTCTATTCATCCTGAATATTTTGTTCTCACGCAATGCAAATGAAATTCCAGTATATGGAGCTAGCATATACTAGAAAATTCTCAGGCGACAACTTGGCCGAAGACCGCAGAGCGATAGGAATAGCTAGGAAATAGTTATAACGCTTCCAACAGAGCATTCTTTTTCATGAAATGAAACTTGCAACACTGACTGATTTTTCATCAAATTTTCAGAAATATTATTATTCTAAGATAAATGTAGATATAAGAGCATTGATATGTTTGAATGAAATCTAAATGAAATATTCATAAGATTCTCTATTATTTGCACAATTAGTGTTATCAGAAATTGAGAGTAAGCAGTTGCCATGATATTGCAATAATTTAACTAAAATCAGGGAGAACTGTCTTTTCTTCTTCATAGTTTGAGTAAAGTTAAGGCAGCTTGATGCAGCTTCGTTTTTTGTCTAGTGGCTATTTTTGTTGGAAATTGCTGGCTTGGCCGCTACAGAAAATTCACAAAAAAAAAATCATCAGACAAAAAACGAATCTGACAATAGTTTTCCACTTAAAAAGGCTTCAAAAAATAGTCGGAACTTCTGAACAGTTATGAAAATCATTTATTTTGATTTTAAAAAAACTGACTAAGCCGACAGCAATTTAAAATTCAAAATAACATCTGATAACCCTTACTTTTTTGTAAATGATAGAGAATCTGATGGAGCTTCATCAGAAGCTTAAAATCAATAAATATTCCTGAAAATTGGACGGAAAATATCACAGTGTTGCTCTTATTTCATGAAAACTGAAAAATGCTCTACTCGGGGCGTTATAACTATTTTCGCTACTCCAACCGCTTTGTGGTATTCGGCAAAGTTTTCGTTTGAGAATTTTTCAGTGAGCTTCATATATATAAATTTAGTTTGCTTTGCGTGAGAAAAAAATATTTCAGAAAAAACTAATAAAGTGACATTCTCAACACAAAGTTTTGCCTTCTTTTCGTAACAAAATTTCAAATCAAAACCCGAATACCTAAATCTTATTCCAAAAGTTTGCAAAAAATCTATCGTTTATTTTAACTAAAATCAGAAACTATTTGAAATTCGAAAACAAAATGCAAAACGGTTGCAAGCTGTTATAAAAAGAAATGGTCGGAAAACAAAAAAAGGTATAACTTTTTTATGCTCTCGAAAGAATTGTTTGTAGTGGATTCAAAATTATTTTATTTGACACATGGAATCTTATTTTTATACAATAAAAATTTACGTATCTATCTATGAATTTTATACGGAAAAAAATAAAAAATTTCTTTGAAAGAAGACGTGCTTAGAAAAAAGTCACGAAAACACACAGTTTCACCAAGAGCTGACGTTTTTCATTTTACTTATACTTGTTATCATCATGCTTTTATTTCCCGAGTATGTCAATAAAAATAAACCTGGTTTTACCAAGAATAGAGAATTTCCAAACTCAGTTTTTTTTTATGAAAAGGACCATTGCGTGGAAACACAAAAAAAACTAAATCCAAGTTTATTTGGGCTAGTTATACAAAATCTCCATAGTTTCCTCTAGGAATTCGCTTTTAATAGCCTTGAACTGGTCAGAGATGCCAATGAGCCTGATTTTTCAGGATTTGCCTGATTTTTCGAGGCTCAGCTTGACAACCTGATAAAAAATTGAATTTCCCTGATTTTTTTGAAAATATGCCTGATTTGTGCTTATTTATGCAAATGTGATGAAAAATGGGTAGTAAGGAACTGGATTCGGTACCATTGCTGAAAAGAAAAAGCGGAAATGTGCCTAAATCAAAGCAATCAAAGGTTCCCTTTAATTCTAATCATCTAAAGCGAATCAAAGGGAATCTTTCGATTGCTTTGATTAAGAAGGTTTTTTTACTTTGAGCGAAATTTCCGTTACTTAAACGTAGCCTTTAACGTGATTTAGCCTGATTTTTATTTCACCAGTTTCCTGATTTTTGAAAAATATAATGTTGTCTACCCTGGAAGTGGTGCTATTTCTTGTGTTCAATGTTTTTTTTTAAATAAACGGAACGAGTGGTTTTGAATCTGAAAATCATCTTATTTCATGAAAATCACATTTTCATATGTGATGAAAGAAATTAGAGAAACATGAACTATCAAAGAACGAAAGAACATAAGCCGTAAATATCATGAAAATTTCGAAAAAGATACAACGGCTCACCGACAGGACTTGAACCTGCAATCTCCGCTTCGGTACAACGGCGCGTTAGCCAATTCCACCACGGTGAACGTGATGGAACCGGCGAACACGAGCAATCGAGCTCTGCCGATCAACTGCTGGACCTTCTATCGAAACACCATGTATATCCCGCATGTGATCTTTCCCTCTATTGATCTCTCTTGTTTCTCTAACCCCACCCATCGACTCGGGATTTTAGCCGAGCGAGCACATGGTCGATTGCTTCGGGTTTGCCGCAACTTACGGTCAGATGAAGAAGCAATCAGTGCCGCTCAAGGTTCCGAGCAGACCAGTTACACAGGGAGGTGTTGCTCTGTTGAAATCAATACTGATGTTATGAAATCGCTTGGTACATCTTTGTACCTGAAAATGATCACATTTTCATATGTGATGAAAGAAATTAGAGAAACATGAACTATCAAAGAACGAAAGAACATAAGCCGTAAATATCATGAAAATTTCGAAAAAGATACAACGGCTCACCGACAGGACTTGAACCTGCAATCTCCGCTTCGGTACAACGGCGCGTTAGCCAATTCCACCAAGGTGAACGTGATGGAACCGGCGAACACGAGCAATCGAGCTCTGCCGATCAACTGCTGGACCTTCTATCGAAACACCATGTATATCCCGCATGTGATCTTTCCCTCTATTGATCTCTCTTGTTTCTCTAACCCCACCCATCGACTCGGGATTTTAGCCGAGCGAGCACATGGTCGATTGCTTCGGGTTTGCCGCAACTTACGGTCAGATGAAGAAGCAATCAGTGCCGCTCAAGGTTCCAAGCAGACCAGTTACACAGGGAGGTGTTGCTCTGTTGAAATCAATACTGATGTTATGAAATCGCTTGGTACCCGAAGCAATCGACCATGTGCTCGCTCGGCTAAAATCCCGAGTCGATGGGTGGGGTTAGAGAAACAAGAGAGATCAATAGAGGGAAAGATCACATGCGGGATATACATGGTGTTTCGATAGAAGGTCCAGCAGTTGATCGGCAGAGCTCGATTGCTCGTGTTCGCCGGTTCCATCACGTTCACCGTGGTGGAATTGGCTAACGCGCCGTTGTACCGAAGCGGAGATTGCAGGTTCAAGTCCTGTCGGTGAGCCGTTGTATCTTTTTCGAAATTTTCATGATATTTACGGCTTATGTTCTTTCGTTCTTTGATAGTTCATGTTTCTCTAATTTCTTTCATCACATATGAAAATGTGATCATTTTCAGGTACAAAGATGTACCAAGCGATTTCATAACATCAGTATTGATTTCATGAAAATCGTTAAAAATTATCTTTCATAATCAAATTTCGTCAAAAACCGTAGATAAAAAAAAAATAATCCGTTGGCTTATAATTGGATACCTTGTAAACTTCAGTCAAAAGTAATAGTTGAAACTTTTTGGATTCTTTCACTTCATTACAGGAAGCTTACGGTAACTAATCCTGATTTTACTTCTTAGGATTTTTTGTTAATATATAATTATGTTTAGGGTACATGTTTGGCCCACGCGAAGGTCTTCTGCATTGAGGAGGATTCGAAATTCAAATTTAGCTAAAACTATAAGGATACAGAAAATAAAAACTCGAACTTATAATAAATTTTACTAATAAAACTCCAAATAAATCAGAACCTAAGTTTCAAATCAATGCTTTTTCCGGTCAGTCATACTTAAATGATCGAAAATAGTGTTCTTTTATTGTAATGTAATGTAACTTTTATTAAGCTTGAAAATGAATTTTAAAAGTCTTTTTCAAAAATTTGAAATCGATGTATCCTAAACATCACAAAACGGTAACGAATCAATATTTTATTAAAACCAGAATTTGAAGATTCGGAAATTACACCTTAATACGTTTAGTTTAAAAAGATATTTAATCAAATGTGAAATCTGATAAGGAAAAATATACCATTTTAAACTCATGAGAATTTATAAAAAAATCATAGAAGATGATCAAATTCAGTTTAATTAAAGGAGAAAATATTAATTTTTATTGCAAAAGCACCAGTGATGGAAATTAGAGATAGAATTTTTTTGTATTCATATTTTTACGGTTTTTGAAATAAATTGCCAAAAAATGGTCATTTTAAAAGTTTACAGCTATGACTTAACAAAATTTCATTTTAAACTTTAAATTGAAAGCTTAAATTGACAAAGTACAGCTTGGGAAAATTGATTTATTCAATAATCAATAAGAATCTGACAGAATATAAAATTTTTTGAAAATATTGAAAGCAAAATGCAAATATTTGATTTGAAATTTTTTAAAGAGTTGATATTTTGAAATATTTCTAAACTTTTCATACATTTAATTAAAAAATTCCATTCGATTCCAAGAGGATAATTTTGATTATATAAATTTATGAAAAATAAATAAATGTTCAGAGAATTTTATATTGTCTATTACCTCTAGTTTTGGTTATATGGAATTTTTGAAGTTAAAAACGAATCAGATTTGAGTTAAATCAATCATTGATTTTTGAAAAGCTAACAAACTTAGGTACACGAAAGAAAAGAAAACTGATTCTGAATTTGTTTATTATGCCTTATTGAATCAAGGAAAAATATTAGACCTATTGATATTCCAACTTCAGAAAATTATTGATCTGAAAAGTTAAATCCTAAATTTCGATATTTCTGTTATTACTAAAGAAAGTAAAAAAAAATACATATTTCACGAAACATATTTGAAGAAACCCGCAAAACGATTTGATTTTTTTTCTTTAAATAACCATCACTTGAATCATATTGATTAAAAACATTGAAAATTCCGGTAAAATTGGGAAAAGTAAACAAATAGAAAATGTTAATGAACTTTTTTCGCAAAAGTCAACATAATTTTCGGTCTTAAGGAAAGTGGAAAATTGATTTAAACCTTTATTTATTTATTCTTTTTAACGTTCAGTTCAGTAAGTCTAAAAAGTGCGGAAATTTTTCTCATTTCAATTTTGCTTGAACAAGTCATACTTCAGGAGTATGAAACACGTGTAGGTTCTGTATGATTATTCTGCTTCGAGAAATGTTGTTATTTCTGTTAGGTATTGATTTTAAATCCTAACTTTCGAAATTAAGTCCTAAGAATGCAAGTTCTTTCAAATAATAAATGATGGATTTTCAAGGTTTTATTTTAGAGAAATACATTTTGTATCTTATTAAATGAGCAAATAATAAAAATAACTTTATTATTTTCAAATACAAAATATTTAGAAATAAAAGTAAAAGATTATGTTTGCGGTTCAAATTAGATTCATTTTCTACTTTTGTAAACTCGAATTACGATTTAAAATTTTGGACGAAAACTTTTTCTTCTGAAGAACTAATCAGTTTTGAATAATTGGTGGTGGTTTAACTCCCAAAACACGCCCCGTTCCTACGGCCATGCTCGAAGGTATAACGTGTTTTTGATAGTAAAAACCTCATGAAACATGCTGTATTTTAACAATTTAATTTGTTTATTAAGGGGGGGGGGGTGTAGGGTCTAACGGATAAAAAAAACACAATTTTTATGATTTTTTTCTAGAGCTACCGTTCAAACAAATGTATTCAAATTTTTTGCATTATACAAAGCATTGTTAAAAGAACATTTAGTAATTTTTTCGTAGAAAAATTTTGAAAAATGAGTCGGTGACGGAGCCCTTTCGAGGTGTCCTTTTAGAAAACAAGATTTTCGGTGCACACTGTATCTCAGCACAGAATCATCTGAAGTAAAAAAGTCAGAGCAAAATATTTTTAATAGATGTTTTTTCTGGACCCCAACGTTTTTGTTTAACTTAAAAAAAAATTTTATGAAATTTTTGTGGCTGTTTGAAGTAAAAACTACGATTTTTCACGAAAAAAACCCGCCATTTTTTATCTGTAAAATCTCCCCAAAGTGAAAAAAAGAAAAACGTTGGGGTCTGGTATTTTATATGTAGAAAATATGTTCCAAATTTGAAAAGAATCGGATAAGTAGTTTTCAAATGACGATGTCCACGGACTTTAAAAATGTGCTTTCGAGAAAAACGCGCTTGAAGTTTCTGCTCTTGCTTTCTTGCAGCATTAGATAGGAGGAGATAAAGGCCTATAATTTTTACAGTTTTGCTCTGACATTTGACACAACATTCTTGAAATGTTTTACAATAAGAAAATTAAAAAAAAATCGATTTTTTGAAAGTGTTAGACCCTACATCCCCCCACCCCCTTTAATGGTTTTGTGTCACTTGTCAAGTGCATGAAGTTGAATATTTTCAAACTAAGCTGCCTAATATTCAAACTTATTTTTTTAAACCTTAAAAAATTTACTTTGTTGAGTTTATACTGTGAGAAGCCTTTCCAACCGAACCGAAGAAATTTTCAATTTTCCTTCTGTTGAAATTGCACTTAAACCTTTCGCCGCCGACACAGAAGCGCTAAAACCTCGAAAAGCTAGGCTGCAGCTCGCGCGTGCTGCACTAATTTATGTGCACATTTTCCGGTCCACCGGAGAAAGTTAAACGTTCTCCGGAGTCTCGATCGATACCTTCCCGCGTTGCAAAGTGACCTCAGGGCTCCTGGAGCTGCCGCCGGAGACGCCAATGGAGAAAGACTAGCCCCATTAACTGCACTCTGGCGGTTGGCACGAGCTCCATTGAAGAACATTTTGTCTGTGTTTTAGTTAGTTATTGGCTAAAGGTTCGAACTGATTGGCCCCATTTCCAAACCTTCTTGAACCAGACGAAGAGTGGTTTGCCGGGCAACTTGAAACTGAAACAGAAAAACGAAAACGCTATCAGATTGGGAAATTTCCTCGGTACGAAAGGGACTTCAGAAGGGTTATTTTTTGTATTTGAAGCCACTTCTGAGTTGTCTCGTTTTTTCTGAAAGGGCAGGAAAAGGGAGGCTTTCGTGCAGCAAGATTCAAAATACCACTCTGTAAAGTCTGCTGCTCCCGGGCCTGTATTAACATGTAGATACTCTGGTGCCCGAGCAAGATTTACTGCTCCATGGTTTTTCTGGTGGGCTTTCGATGGGCTTTTGCTCTTCTCCAGTGCTGAAACCGGGCCTAGGCTGAAAATGCTAAAATCAGAAAATAAACCAAGAGTAAAAGGTGGTCAAGCGTGATTTGACCAAGTTTTTCGGGTTGCAGTCCGGAGGGAGTTTCTTGGTTGAAAATTTTCAAGAGGCAAAATACTGAAACGAAACCTTTCGCTCTCAAGGGGCTACAATGGAACTGTTTGTTCAAAAAATTTCCAACTAGGTGATGAATCGGCAAGGGTCTTCCAGTTTCAATTGGAGAAATTTTCAAGAGCCTACCTTTTTGCTGGACGAGAGCAAAGCTGGTGCGTGCAATTAGTAACAAACGAACCGAGCTAGCTGGCTGTTTGCCGACTGGTAAACTTTTTAACTATGACGAATTGAAGTTTATTAAATTAATTAGCTTTTTCCTTTGGAGCTGTATTCTTTGGCAGTGCAGATCCTCTTGGGGGCTATAGTTTGGACTTTTGACGACCAAGTAGAAATGATTTGACGAAGGTACTTTGCTGCTCGAAAGCACGGTTCATTGGATCTATGAGCAAAGTTTGCACTAATCGATGCAATTTAAACTTTTCGAGCTGAAATATGACTGCCAATTTGCAGGGGGTAGTAATTTGCCTCGGCGATAGTGACGGGTTCAACTGAACTTACAGGTAAAATAATAATTTTTTTTTCCTGTGATAGTGATATTTTTAATAAATCTATTTTTTAAATTTGTTCAATTTGAATAATTGAGTTTGTTCAAGCCACAAATCGGTAAACGAACGAGAAAATCCGCTTTTCCAACGACTCGATTAAAGCGGATCAGTTTTCCAATTGGCAATCGCTTGAAGCTTCTACTAATAAAAAAAAGAAAAACATTTAAACCCGGGAAAGAGAAATAAAATTAAAGTCCCCGTCAGCGGTTGATAAACAAGTCCAAATTGAATCCTCGTTTTTCGTTTCCCGGGCCCGGGCTTTCGCAAAACGACTATCTATCTACAATGAATCTCCGTCGTCGAGAGGAGATCCCCAAAAGGAGAGTGTAGAGGATAAAACGGGCAAAAACCGCACTCAGAAAGGAAACGCTGCCTTTTCTTTCAGTCTCCATTACCAGACAGAAAATTTGATTTATTAATGGTTTCATCCGTCATTGCTTTTTGCTGGCCCACCGACTAGCTATTCAGGATTTGTTTTTCGGTTATCTCATTCGATGGAAGCCACATATTTTTGTTCCCTTTCCCCCCCTTCGATCTCCCATTCCAAAGCTGAGACTAGAATGAATTACAAAATTTAGGTCAAAGACTATTGGGTTGTTTCGGGTTTCGAATTAAACGGGGAGAAACCAAACCGTTTTCTTTCGGCTGACAGCGGTGCCAAATTTTGGCAACTTTTGACATTTCCTCCAGCAGATTTTTATTTCCCCTCTGCGATTTCGTTCGGCTGAATGGAAGGAATGAAATAAAAATGCCGTGGTCGTCAGCCTTTTTCGTTTATTGAAAAACTTGCCTTCCGGATTCCCGCATTGGGCCCGTAATTAATGGATCCACTTAATTCTTCTTCTTCTTTAGGAACATTCATAAGCACTCGTAAGTAAAGATGTAAACGAGACATTATGAATCGTAATTACTAGCCGACGCAATAACTCCCCATATTACCGAGTAATCGATAAGAGCGGGTGATAAGACGATGGTAATCGATTAGGAGGAATTTGTTTTCTATATTTTGTATCTGCTGAGTTAAGATAGTTATCAGTAATTTTTTTATTGATGAATGGAACCTCATAAAGCAATAAAACATCAATGGATTGATTGAGCAGTAGGGTGTTTAGAATTTGAGAATAGCGTGGGTTTCAAATGTTTCTGGAAGGTCTAAATTACCAAGAGCTAACTTTTATCAATAATAAGATTAAGGTACGCTGGTTTTGACTTGAAGTTTGAATGAAAAATTATCTGTTGTTTGGGACTAAAATCTAATGAGATCCAAAGGATCTTTCTATACATAGTGACTTAATTTTAAAGGTTTCAAAGTGACCAGATAAGGGTAAAGGCCAAAGATATATTTCGAAAAACTCGTTTAAAATAAAACCTCGTAAAGAACCAGAGATAAAAAAAAATCCAGTATATTACAACTAGATACCTTGTAAACTTCAACCAAAAGTTATAGTTGAAAATTTGTGGATTCTTTCATTTTGAAACAGGAAGCTTACGAGAATTAATCCTGGTTTTAAGGAATGCATTTTAACGGTCGGGTTTATAAATTTAGGGTACATGATCTCTGTTCACTCTTATTTCGCTTATCGTTGGAGTAAACTTCAAATAAAGTTAAAGTTCGATCCAATTCTTCTTAACTTTCAAAAAATCTAGTTGAACTGAAACCCAGGAAAAATCGATCTTAAAGTATTTTGGCTGCTGCAAAGAAACTACAGAGTCTTATTTCATGATCCAAGAATTAAACTGAACTCTAACTTTTGGCCGAATAGTGTTTTCTTTAAAATTTATTATCAATTCAGAAACTTTGCATGAAACTCTCTTATTCAAAGTTGCTCCTCTTACACTTCATAGTGAATGGTGTAATCTTGCAATAGTTGTGAGAAGTCAAATCTCCACTTTATCAGTAGAGATATAGCGTCGTAGAAACAGAAGAAAATTGTTCATTAAATAAAATCTAGCAGAAATGTCCGAGCAAACCGGACAATGTTTAGAAATGTGTTCACAACGAAAAAGTAAATGATTCAAAGGTTTTGAAGTGATGAAAACAATTGAATACAATAAATTATTTTTTCATACATTCATACAATAAGTCATAAAAATTATACAACAATTTTCCTATCCTTTGCATAAAAATTTGAAATATGTTTATAAATTGAATGCTGTTATATTTTTAGTCTTAAAATTTATAGAAAAAGATATCTATTGAATTTTTCCGAGCTCATCTTTTAGTTAAATATCTTTGAAATGTTTAGCACACTCAAATAGCATAATCGAAATGAAGTTCCTTACATGAAAATATAAAAAAATAACCCAAATTGGTCATTTGGAGTGAAGATCAAGTTCATTCAAATCACATTCATAACAAATTTGTGCTTCAAATGAATAAGATTTAATAGAAAATTTTAAAGAAAACACTACAAACTCCTAAGTAATTTTTTTTTCTAGGATCAACAATATTTCCCATATAAAACTATTACCTGACTAAAATTATCGTACTTTAGTTTCATTTTCGAAAAATGTAAAGAAATACTCCGGTCCATTTGGATCACAAAGAATTATTTTCAGTAAGAAACCCCCTCGCCATCCCTTGGCAAACCTCGTTGGAACAGCTTACGTCTTGTGTCCAAATTAAGTTCAATTTTTGCAACTTAAACAACTATTAGGGTGACTCTTATTTCACAACTTTGTTGAAACCTAGGTCTCAACCCCAAATTTTTATCCGATTAATGATTATACAATACTGGCAAATTTCTAGCTCATTCGGATCACTCTAAGGCGACTCTCAAAAAAAAAAATATCTGGAACTATCTATGGAAAAAGGAAAAAAAATCAAAAAAAAATCGTAATGCATTCTGGCAACTTTGTAAAATCACACAATCTTTTGAGCGTCATCGTTTTAGGTTGGCTATCATCTTTGTAGAACATTTTGAAGCGTTTGTACGCACGTGAAAAAAGTTACATGGATTCTAGGTTTGCTTAAAATTTGTTATTGTTTTTTCATAGAAAGTCAATTTAACGTATAATAATAATATAAAGTCATTGAAGAGGCAATAGTGAAATCAAAATCTCAGGAACTATTTCACGACATTCCTCAATTGTTTTTAATCTTCGATATGTTTTCGTATTTGAAAATAGTTTCAATCCTTAATAAATAAAAACTATAGTCCTCTAGTATGGTAGAAACTCATCAGGGTATACCCAAAAAACCATAAAATTGGAGCATTTTCATACCATATCATGATATAAAGCTTTTCACTTGGCTGAAACTGATATTGATTAAAATAAGGGTGCAAAACTGTCCTTTTTTATCCCGTGATCAATTTTTTTTTCTTGAATTATTTTTGGATTTTGACAAAATTTGCCCGAATATTGCCCGGATTTGTCAATTTTTTAATCAAATGGTCAAATTTTGCCAGGTTTTAAAATAAAATAGCCCAGATTTGTCCGACCCGGTTACGCACTGAAAAAAATTTGGCAACCTTAGGATAACAATGTTCTAATCACAAAAACAGATTGAATTGAAAATCAAATTATGATTTAAAAGTTTGTAAAGATGAAAAAACAATAAAAGAAATATCGCCAACGGAATTTTTTATTTTAATGAGCAGCTATTTGACCCCATTTGTAACTTTACAAAATTAATTTTAATACCTTAAATTTTCCTTTAGGGCCTGATTTTTCAAAAAAAAACCTAGATTTGAAAAAAAAATAACAAAAATGACAATGATATAAATCACAAAACATGTTTGTTTAACATAGTATCAAACAAAATAACAGAAAAAGTTTTTAATTTATTCTATATTAAAGTTGTTTCAAAAGCAAACAAGATAAACAGTGCAGAGATCGTTATTTGCTTATTTGCTTATTTACTTAACAATTTAAAAATCTTTTAAAAACTAGGCATTTGAAAAAGTCCCTTTTCATTCCGTTTTGGTTAATCATAAAATTTTTGAAGCAGTTAGGCCTTATTAAACCTTAGTGTACTAACTTATCGACAAAGCTGCAATTTTTTTGAATTTTTTATGAACTTATTGAGAATTCTTACTAAAATTACAACAGAATTGAGATACACTTTTAAACATTTTTGAATGTTCCATTTTTAGATTTAGAGTTCAATAGAAAGTTTTTCGATGTGGAAAAAACTAAGCGAAAAAAGTTGCAGATAGTTTTGTGTTGTTTAATTTTTGGTTTTTCTCATATTCCCATACAAAAAAATATTTTTTGCTTCAATTATTAGTCGTTTTAACACTTTTATGCCATTGGCGGCTTATATGAACGATGCAGTTGGCGGACAGTCATTGAAAAACTTATCCGGTACAACTGTAATCGATGTTTACTCTTGAACTCGGACTCACGTATGGGAATATATAAATTAAAAGGTCCATAACTTTTTTCGCAAAGCTTAAAATAACTTGACATCCTCTCAAAGTTGTTTCTTGCCTTAAAATCTACACTTCAATCAAACAGCTAGATTTTTACAGTGTTGCCATAATAAGTCATGATTTTTATTACAAATGCATACCATTTTTTTAAGGAAAAAAATTTGATCTTCAAGGCGTTTGAGGGTCGCCTTAGAGTTGTCCAATCAAAGTGGAATTTGGCACAGTTGATAAAAGGATCAATATAATGGAGTGGGAGCAGATAAATTTTGGCCTTTTTATAAATCTCCATATAGCAAAGGCCACCCTAATAACAATTTTAGCAGATTTTAATATTGTTGGTTTTAGATGATGATTTATCATGATTTTAATATTTCTGACTTTTCCAAAATTCTTCGCACATTGAAACAAACAAATTGAGTAAAAATAACAATGGACAACTTAGATTCGTTGTCATCATAATTATCATAAAATAATTTGAAAGTAGTCTCAAAATCGATTTGAACGCTGAAGATTTTCTTCGATAAAGCAATTTTGGTTAAAGTCGATTCCCCCTCAATTTTCGTGCTTTATACAACCAGACTTTGGTTCAGAGTTGTCATTGGAAATTTATAACGAAAAGTTCGGTTTTGACTATGTATTTAGAAAAAAATTATCTGGCCAGCCCGGTTACATGTAAGATTTTTTATGGAAATGTTCATAAACCAAGAATAATTTAAAAAATATGGCGCAAAAATAGCGACCACAGATGTCTCACAAGAATTATTAATGCTTGTTCATCAAATGTATAAAAAACGATTTAAAATATGACATTCAATGTTATAACGAGAAAAATTCAAATAAAAATTAGAAAAAAAAACAAAGCGCCTTGGATAAGACAATCAGTCTTTAGATGTAGATGAACACATCCTATTGCAAACAAAAGAGAAAACAGGGCAAATCGATTTTTTTGTAACTGAAACTAGCATTGAACGAATATTTAACTGAATCATTGAATTGATTTGTCACGAAGTCAAACATATTTAGACAAAATTAGAATTTATAGAAAACTTTCACTTACATTTTTTAAAGTGTGTTTCTGATTAAAGGTATAAACTTTCGAAAACTGCAAAAAATGCAGTTTTTTCAACAAATTTGTAGCGAGCATCAGCATGCTTTCTTTTTAAATTCACAGGGTTTTATTTATTTGTTTATTTTTGTACATTTTTGTGCTCTGTAAATCCAATATGTTTTTTTAGCTTTTTTATGGGATTTTCAAAAGTTTCTAAATTAAATTTTTATGGTTTAAGTTGTACAATTATTAGCTTTCTTATTGAATAATCAGAATGTGTAAAGAACTGGCCCTTGAAGTAAGATAAAAGATCTACTCTGCCGTTTCAAGCAAGAATGTCCGATGTGACTTTTGGGTCATTTTCACTTTTTTGCTGGAAACGGTCTCTTTTAGTGTTAACTTTCGAATAAAAACACAAAAAAGTATACTTTGTTCTAAACTTATACGAAATTTTCATCAAGGTGGTTGTCTCTATGTTGATAGTACTACGCAAGAATGTCACACTAGAGAAAATTCTATGAAAAATGCAAATTTTATCAAAAAATTCTCTTCAGATGAATTTAAACTGTTGAATTTAACTCTTATTATTCACTGAAAAGAACACTAAAATAGAGGGCGGAGGAGGAGCGAGAATCCTTGATTGTTTTATTCAGAGAAATTTTCACTAAACACTTTTCGGTAGGCACTACATACAGGATCCATACTCAACTATGCATTTTTATAAACAAAGAGAAACGTGTTTCTCAAATTATGGTTTAACATGAGTTTTTGGGAAAATAAACTATGCGAGCTTTAGAAATGATAGAAACATTTTAGCAGTGTGACAGTTTTTCGTAGAACTAGCATCGGTATGCGTTCTGATTCTACGCAAAAGTGTCACACGGAGCACTTTTGGCTCGAATTTGCTGTTTTTTTTTGTAGGAAATGTATTTTTTTGGCAGAAAACATTGTAAAATAATTAACATGAACTGTTCACTACAAATAAACTGTCGGGAAATTTTTAGTTTGAGAGAAATCCTTATCACAGAAAGCCAGCTGCTCCTTGCAGTCTATTGGCTTTCGCGTCTTCATAAGAATCTGCTGAAAGATGGTAATATATTTTGCAATTAAACAGGATTCATTATTGAGAAGATGCATATTCTGGGTCATCAGCTGAAAGCCTTTCACAGAATTCTACACCATGGCAAGGCTGCCGAAATCACAGAAAAAGTTGTAATTTTACAGAATTTATAGCAAATTTTCATCACCGAATCTGTGTCACAGAACAAAGAATTTTGGGAATACTCACAGATTTCACAGATTTGGGAAAATATGATAAAATAAGTAAGTTAATTGATATTACTCATGTAAAACATAAAAGAGCCCCAATTTTCCATGAATATTCTAGGAAACTGAGGAAATTGCGTCACAAAACACTATCACAGAATTTGTGGGTGAAATCACAGGAAGGCAGAATTTCTATTCGCCATAACACAGAATTTTCCTCTTTTTCCTCAATCTTACCGTTTACTCTTTGGCAAACTTTTGAGTTCGTCACTTTAGATTTTGGAACTAACTTCAACAGAAGAGATTATTTAAAAATTACCTCCATTCACATTATTACTGGAAGCATTTTTAGCATGAGAAGTGTAAATATGTCCATATTGCCAACTATATATATTTTTTGATTTGTGAAGAATTAATCTTAATTCCAAACTCCCAAGTTAGTGTCCAAACTTCTGTACAAACGATGGCTTATGTTTGACCCCTAATTAATCTACCATCCTTGCCAGCTTTCAAACAAAAGATCAAATCTCTCAAATCCAGTTGTTACGGGTCCCGAAAGATCGTTTTTTTCACTGTTGAATTTGTATTCTTCGATGCAAATTGCACAAAAACAATGACAAAAAACGCCTTTTGCCAAAGCGCATTGCACGTGTTTTTGCTCGATCAGTTCCGGAGCAACTCGAAACATTGCATTTGCAACTTAAATCGGAGCCAATGATGTCGACGATGTCGATGGCTGGCTGGCGAGGGACAACGAATTGTATGTTTTTTTTCTGCTTTCTGGCTGCAATCATTGCAGGAAGCCGGAAACCTCACGTTTTGGCAGACTCGGTTCAGCTCTTCGGGATGTATGGCTGTCGGTATCCAAACATTGACTCTACTATGATGTGCAGTATGGGGGGATGCACTCGATGAAAGAGTGCAGATTAGCCTCTTATTCTCGAATGCATATGACACTTGTCCGTCCAGCGAGCCAAGCTACAACTACCGGGTGGTTTGTGGATTCTCTGTTCAAACAGTGCAAAAGTGCTACTGACGACTACTGCTAGTAGTAGTATTCATAAGCAGTGCAAGCAAAACTTTGCCACGTTTCCGACCTTCGCCGATTGCTGATGCTGTACGAGATATGATATGTTTGTTTTGCTGCTGTGAAGGATGAGTTTTTTTCCTCAAGGATGTTTGTTTGTTTGAGTATTACTAACGCTAGATTTATCGTGAAATCCGGGATCTGCAGTGCGTTTGGAAACACCTTCACTTTACAGCTGAGTAATTTTCCCTGGGTTCAAAACTAGTTTTATAAACTAAAGAGTCTGTTTTTCAATTACTACGACTTTGAAAAAAATTCTGGAATCGTAAACTGTTGCCTGACCTCTGAATTTTTCATACTGATATCGTCCCCTGCATTCCTTAAATAATCTATCCACATTCTGCTTGAACCATCACCATATAGCCAAAAGTATCTCAGTCATCCAGTCGTAATTGAGCCGGAGAAACTTCGCCCCGAAAAACTTGAGCATCATTTGCAATGACCCGTCACATCAATGTCTTCTTGATTTTGGCTTGGTCTTACTTGCTGGATCCGGGTAACTTTTTTTTCTCCGAGCTCCTTCACAATCTCCAAAAGAAAACTCTTCTGTCAGCAGTTGTTGGATAGCGTAAATCGATTTCCGAACTTTCTTTCCCGGTGCCCTGCACCCCAAACGACGACGTCGGGACGCCCCGGATCGAACCCAAAATTGGGGAATAAATCTTGGAATTAAACAATTCCGAAAAATAAATGAACTGCAAATCGAATCAATCGAATCGCGACTGGAAGTTACCCTTCTTTCAAAGTGTGCTCTTCTTCTTCCGTCCGTCCATCCGTTCTTCAGGGTTTGGGTTTGAGTTTTCTTCCCTTGGTGTAACTGTTTAATGGCTTCTGACTGGCAAAGCTGCTGATAGACTGCCATTGCATATTCGATCGGGTTTTCGGCCAGCACAACTGGGAAGAAATCTGGAAACGTCAAACTGACTGGAAACTCGTCTCTCAAAGTTTGGGAAGGTAACAAACTTGTAAGAAGGGCGGGAATCCGGGGATGGATTTTCCGGATCGTTTTATAACAGACCCCGGGTAGTGCGCTGAATGCAAACCTTACTCTCCATGTTTGCATTAATTATATCTGCCAAAGCGATTTGGCTGAATTTTTCCTAGGGTTACAACACTGCGCTCAGCTGTCTCTTTCCGAGCAAAGTGCGGGGGTGGAGGTGTCATGGCTGTGAAAGTAATTACCCTTCCACCACTTTCTTGCTTTCTCGCTTGGTGGGCGCCGCAACGGAATTTTGCTACGTCTGAGGTTTTTCCCGGACCCATCCCATCGTCTTTTGGGTGAACGCTAGACGAGGCAAGGCGAGGGTGTGAGAAATTTCTTCCCATTAAAACAAGGTCAAAATGATCGGCTGGATGATTTCGACTGCTCCCGATGTTTTTGACGAAAAATTATGGCCAGACAGGTGGTCGTTAAAGTTGTACGACGTTTTTCATCGAGCTGAGACGATGGCGATGTTTTGAAACTTTGATATTTTGGGCAACGGTGTTTGAAGCAGATTTTTTTTTTCCAAAATAGTATGGACCTACCCGACATAGTGAATATCTCTTGGTTTTGTGTTTTAAATGCTATTTTTGTATTATGTTGGTTTAGACAAGTGAACGTATACACCAAAAATTTAGTCTTTACTCCAATCATGAGTTCTCAATATTTCAACATCATTGGCATACGATGTGAACATCAGCGCAATGATTCGATTTGAGACCGCCAACATTAACAGTGAAGGAAGCAAAATAAAAACGTTTCGATGTCCCTCCCTATCTCCCCAGTAAACATTTTTGTAGCTATATTCTTATGATATTTTGGTATACGTTCTATATACACTATAGAAAGATAGTATGAGAGTTGAGAAAAAAGTACGTAGGATAGGTAGGTCGCTTCTAAAATGTGGACAATTTTCAAAGATGCAATTCAAGATGCATTCAAAGATGTTTTTTAAATTGTTCTGAAAAAGGCAACAAAAATCTCGCGTGAGCTTTCATTACGTCGTATGAAACATCTTTAGAATTCATAGAAAACTGCTGAAAAAGTTATCAAAACAACATTAAAATTTGTATCTCACATATTGAATATGTTGTCCAGGCTACAAATATTCTAAATGGAAAGAAGTTGCGACTAGTTTATGTCAGTTTTTGTATTTTATCACAATAAAACTGTTTGTTTACATTTCGTTCCATACGACGTAATGAAAGCTCACGCGAGATTTTTGTTGCCTTTTTCAGAACAATTTAAAAAACATCTTTGAATGCATCTTGAATTGCATCTTTGAAAATTGTCCACATTTTAGAAGCGACCTACCTATCCTACGTACTTTTCACGAAATAACTTATAAAAATTATCAATGATAATCATTCTTAACCCTCCAAAGCCGTTAGGGTCAATACGACCCGAAAAGCAGATTCAAAGCATCTTAATCATCATTCCATTATACTGAGGAACTGAGATTTTTGAGAGACCAAATATGTTCTATGAAAATGTTAATGAAATTAACGATAAAAACTTAAACTTAATTTTGGAAAATCGGTTCATTGAGAAATGAGATACAGCGATGCTAAGACGAAATTGGATGTCTTTGTTTTGAGTTAGATTTTTTTTCTACCGGAAAATCCTGAATAGCGGTTAAAATGTTTATTGGACCCCCAAATATTTATAAATCGTCTGATAGATGTATTCTTAACAATTCCAGAGATCAAAGAAGCACTCAAATACTGAAAAGTTTTAAGAAATTATAAGTAATTTAAAAATAAAATTTGGGTCTTTTTATCATTCGGAACCAACTACAGACATCCTAGAACAATAAATTCACTTCATTTTAAAATATTTAGAAAATAGAAAAAATAACTAACACAACGAATTCTAAATCAAAGAAATCGGTCAACATTTGCAGCCTCGGGAATAACAACAAATTACAAGTCGAATGTCCCCGAAACGCATATTTTGCGAACAGCGTTGGAAGGTTAAAAACTTTAATTTGTCCGTCTTAAAGCTCAAATGTTTTAAGATTTCTTCAAAAATTGATGTTCACTCTATACATTTTCATTAAGAATATTTCTAAGGATAAATTTAGGAAAAAATTATAAGTTTCGAATTAATTTTGATATTATCGAAGAAAGCTTTCTAAAATGAGCTGTAAAAATTTCAACACTTTTAAAAAAATCACAAAAAAACACTTTTTAAGAATAATTCTCAATAATTATTTAAAACGAAGACACAATGCAGTTTGGGTAAAAGGAAGAAGGTTACAATAAATGTGTATTTTCTTTCCAGTTATATTTAAAGTTCATTTAAGAAAAAAAATTATTGATAAGCATATAATTTCTTCAAAATTTTTACCTTTTAGTCTAAATTTCGGTTTGAAATTATTTTCATCAATTGTTTAAAGAATTTTTATACATCTTAGGCTTCATACGGAAAAGTTCAATATTTTTTGTAAAAATTTTCAGTCAATATTTTAAAAAAATGTTTGTGTTCATATATCTTTAAAAAAAAAGTTTTTCAAGACCCTCGATCGTTTTTTCGTGAATGAATAGCTGTTGGATAAAGATTTGTCTCGTTTATTCAATTGAAGGTCAATTTTCATGGATCCCAAATTTCTTCTTATTGATCCTAATTAAGACACTCTGTGTTGATTTAAATGCTTCTAAGATTATGCATTTAGCTGGAGTTGTCAAATCTCGTTAAAAAAAATTCTTTTCAAAATAGAAACTACTCAAATCCATGATTTGTTGGTTCATAATCTGAAATTTTATTGGCTGTGCCATGAACTTAAGAGTTAATTTTTGAGAAAAAAGAAATTTTTAGGAAACTTCAATTTAATTTTCAAACCAAAACTGGTTCTTTCAGTTTTTTTAAGCATGACTCAATAGGTAAAAAGTGGATAAACCGCGAAAAAATTCAATATCTTCCCTTCTTCACAAACCAAATCTATGAAACTTTACTTTTCTTAAGTAAAAATGTCCAGAAAATCAATTGAGCATAGCTTCAGATTTTTCAGAAATTATGAACATAAACAAACCTAATAAATGTGATATTTTTTCTTCGATGTATCGAATGCAGAATGTTTTTCACTTAATTATGAAAAAAGTAAGCTCAGACTGGATAATTTTGAACCAAAAATCTATCTTGTATGATGTTTTCCCGATGAATCGAATGAAGGCTATTTGATTTACCGCATGCAGCGTAAAATAGAATAATAGCTGTTTGATCCTCAATTCCCCTACATTTTTAATATATTACAGAAAAATCATGCTCGGACTTGTAAATTGAACCTGTCCTTTGTGACTTTTTCCATGGAATCGAATGGTGGTTATTCGGGCAACGGAAAATAGAGTTAAAGCTGTTTTACCCTCACCTCTCCAACATTTTCCATTTTTTTCAGAATTCGCATGTTTGGTCTTGGAAATTTTCAACAAAATTAGACTTAACTAGTGTGTTTTTTATTTTCTACAAAGAATCGAATGAACCACCGCACGCATCGGAAAATGGAGCTCTGGCTGTTTTTACTCTTAATTCCTTTACATTTTTCAAACAGTTATGTCAAAACTCCTTTTTCCGAAACGTGCGGTGGCTCAAACAGCCTTCATTCGTTTTCTCGAAGTAAAAATCACACAAAATGAGTCTCATATGTTTTAAAATTTTCAATTCTGAACCAAGGTTGCCGAAATCACAGAAAAAATTATTATTTCACAAAATTTTTAGCAAATTTTCATCACAGAATGTGTGTGAAGGAACACAGAATTTTAGAAATATTCACAGATTTCACAGATTTTTGAAAAATTTGACGTTTTTTTTTCGAAATTCAATTTTAAGGTCAATGTAAATTTTGGAAATTATCTTTGGATTGGAAAAATAAGATAAAATTGGTTATGTTTATTGATATTTCATAAGTAAAATGTTAAAAAGACTTAATTTGACATGACTTTTGAATTAAATTAATAGAAAAGCATCACAGAAAACCGTCACAGAATTTTTCGGTAAAATCACAGAAAGTCAGAATTTTTTTTTCGTAAAAACACAGAATTTTTTTCGGCAACCTTGTTCTGAACATGATTTTTTCTGAAATATTTGAAAACTGTAGGGGAATTGAGGGTTAATCAGAGAATACTCCATTTTCCGGTGCGTGCGATGGCTAAAACAGCCTTCATTAAGTTCCTCAGAGAAAACCACACAAGATAGTTCTTATTTGTTGAAAAAAAATTTCTGTGCGATTAAGCTTTTTCTAAATTAATTGAAAAATGTTGGGAAATTCATGCTAAAACAGCCATAACTTCAGTTTTCGATGCGTGCGGTGGCTCAAACTGTCTCCATTCCATCTCTCAAAAAAATCACACATGATAGGGCTCATTTGGTTAAAAAATGTCCAGTCCGGACTTATTTTTTCATTGTTTCATGAAAAATGTAGGGAAATCGAGGTTAAAATCAGTCAGAACTCCATTTTTCGAAGCGTGTGGTAACTCAAGCAGCCTTCATCCGATTTCTCGAAAAACAAATCTACATCTCCATTCGTAACCTCGTGTGACGTCTGAAAATATGTCCAATTACTAAAGGAAGTATATTTTCATAGATTTAGATCATGTAGAAGGGATGATATTGAATTTCTTCGCGGTTTATAAACTTTTTTCTCCACTGAGCAATGTTTATATGTTATGACCTCCTTCAATATTGTTGAATGAATTAGAATTTTTGCTCGAAATCAATTGCTAGAAATTTTTTTTGAAGAAAATAAGTTTTTTTTTGTTGGATAGTTGTAAAAATCTGAATCTTGATTTCAATTTATCATCAACCATCTGTTATCAATGATAGATTTTATTCAGTTATTCGATTTTTTAAATGACGTATCCACATACCTGACAAAATTTTTTTATTTAAAGCTAATTTTTTCGAAATCAGTTAAAAAAAATTAACATGCAAGTTTAAATAATGCTTTTTTATCTTACTTTCTTTTCTTTTTGGAATTTTTGTCCCGATTCAACCTTCTTGTTTAAAAAAACGCCTTTTCCTGTGTTCTGCAGTCATTTTCATGTAAATGTGTTGATCATCAATAATCATGCAGCCTTGACAGCCTGGTCTTAAATTGGAAACTTCAATTGATTTGGCATCCAAATAAAAACGCCACCATAACCGGTGAAGCCATTCGGAAATGCTTTTAATGTTCAGGGTCCCAATGATTTCCTGTTGCGTCTTTTTTTTTTTCATCGGATACAGAGAACATTCCAAAAGTGTTTCCCCTCGGGGCTGGAGACCCAACAGATTGCAATATAAAAATAAATCCAAACACAAGAAGTAAAAAAAAAACGCAAATAAACAATATCAAACACACCACCCTTACATATTCGAGTGTAGCTGATTTTGGGTAGGTTGGCTAACTGTTGACTGCCTTTTCGTGTTTTTTTTTTGTTTCGAAATCGCATCCAAAAAGTTATTTCAACTGTCATTTAAGCACCACCAATAGTGGGTGAACGGAAAAGAGGAAGATGGGAAGAGAGCTGAGGTGGCTTTATGATCTTGTTAAACGATGCTTCTAAAAGATTTATTGCAATGGGTAACCTTATTTGTCCGGGGTCATCCTGTTTTTCGGTTTCGTTTCTCCAGTGACTCGTTTACTCTGGACAATAAAACTAGAGCGTTGCATGTTTTTGGAGGAAAACTTTGAGGAGTAGCTTGTTATTAAAGTTAAGTATCAAAATTGTGGACCCGAAAGCTGTTATAATTTGAATGAAGAAAAATGGAGGCACTCATTTCCAATAAACAATTTTATCACGTCTCAACCTCAGTAACAACATGCAACAGAAAATGCTACAAGTGAAAGTGAAACCGGATCGTGACCAATTTCGATCGAAGGGAAAAAAATCTGCCATTACTCCCCAGCGTCTTGCGCTTGAGGTGGCTGGTTTCATGTTGCCAATGTTGGAGGCTGTGGTCTTAAATAAAACGGTACACCCAATTGTGAGATAACTGATCTGCGGTTTCTTGTGGATTATTTTTCCTTTTTGCTCGGGTATTCGTCAATTGTAGTTGATATGTACTTGCTTATGGTAAGGCGAGTAAGCGCCACCATTTTGGATCGATTTACTATCCGGTATATCAAGTTTCCTCATCATGCAACGGCTTTTCATATCACTGACATACAGGAGTAGATAGATTTCAGCTGAAAACCTTACTTAACTTTTAGTAAGGTATTGATCCGATCGTAACCAATAATGGTTGCTGCACTGCACTGCATTTCTTTTCGCTTCTATGAAAGGAAAACTCACACTTGAACTTGTTGGAAGTTCCATCAGCTCTTTGAAACCAACGTTAACCCTCATCCTTTCCATAATTTTTTTTCCCGTTACAGTCCCTGGAGTGTCAATTTGACACTCCTGACTTAAACCAATGTTTTCTTTTGTTTCTCTACCGATTTTTACAAAATTCATAGTTTTGGAAACCTAGTAATGTTACTCAAATATGTTTGTTTTCTTATTTTCATCGCCGTTGGGATATGTAATAATTTGCCGATATGCCATAAACTTAAATAAGTCAAATTTTGTTGAAACGTGTTTCGTCAGTATAGTCATTACCTAACAACACAATTCATTAGCGATTGCTATTGTCGCGCTCTCCACTTATCATATTCCCTTACCGGAAAAGAACTCATTTCTCAATGAGTACTCTGATACTCTTACCCAGAATATCTGGCAACACTATTGTGTTACTACGAACCCAATTTGAGTAGTCTCGCTTAACCGTGTGATGATGTAAACATTTGTACCGTGTTTATCATCATCACCTATCATCAGCAATCATTGATCTATTGTTCTCGATTGCGAATTGGACATAGCAAGAGGAATCAAAAGAAAACCATGTTTTGGTTCCGCTCGTGGCAGCAAAAGTCTGCTGCTGATCCGGCCGCCGGAGGAAACCGTAAGTTTCAAAAAATATGTTTCTCAGACATTTTTAAACTAGAACACTTCAGTTTTCCGTTATTCAAACTCTTAAAAAAAATCCGAAACAACTTGTTTCGGAAAAAAGACTGTAGATTAGCTACGGAATGCTAAAAAAAATCACTTAGTTTCCAAGAAGCTGAATTCAGAAGCTTATCGTTTCACGTGAGGTTTTTTTTTAATTTTTTTAAGATCATGATCACAAAAATGTAAAAAAGTGGTGCTTAAACCGTACTTTCCAATTAATGTACCATCAAAATTGTTTAAGTCTCTTTAGATAAAATTTGGAAACATGGATTGAAAAGTTGACGTTAATTGGCACATTTTAATAATTTTAGACTGTCAAAATAGGAAACGGCTTTTACTCATTTTTTTTTGTGGTCATGGTCTTAATAAAAATCAAAAAAATAAATCGTTATGTGCAACGTATAGTTTCTAACTTTAGCTTTCGAAGATCTCAAGTAATTTTTTTTCTGAGCATTTGGTAGCAGATATACAGATTTTTTTCCGAAGCATGTTTTTTCAGTTTTTTTTGTCTTAAAATAACAAAAACTGAAGTACTGTAGGTGAATAATGTCTGAAAAACATATTTAAGTTACATCACAAGGTTTTTAAAACTATGAATTTTGTATAAATTGATTCAAAAACAAAATTGATAGAGCGATTTTAAGCGAGGAGTGTCAATTTGACACTCAAGGTCTGATTAGGGAGTTTTTTCCTGGGTTTTCTGGGTGCGTCCAGAAAAAAGTAGTGATGCAAAATTGAAGATTTCAAGAATTCGTAGAGGATCCTCAAAAAAAAAGTATTATTTGTATTAACTGAAGTAAAGTTACAAGCCACCAAACTTCCAATGGTGTCATATTGACCCCAAAGAGCGGATTAGGGTTAAAAAAGAATTAATGATTTTCGAAAATCCGGCAAAATTTTTGGTATCAACTTCAATCACAGCGAATATAAAATCGCATTAGAAATGGTAGTTCAAATCGTTAACAATGTTAATGCGAATCGTAATTCCTACCAAATAAGTAAACCATCGTATAAATGGTTACTTAAAGTCGTTATAAATCGGATATGATAAAAAGTCCGCCATGTTTGCAAATTTGCTCTCCCGTGCGGGATTCAAGTGATAAAACAAACTTGATCTACTCTCTGCGATAAGCAGTGCAACCAAATTGCTAAAAATCGGATGGTTCATTTGGAATTGTTCAATGAGAGAAGCAGCAAATATTGTCGCTGGCAACGGTTTGCATGCATTGAGAGCAAAACTTGCGCTCTCTCGAATACTTTTAGGATGTACGAATAAATATAGTCTAATTTGTATAATTCTTATCGCTTTACCCAGAAGTTAAAATTATGTATGTGTATTACCTCCACATTTGTAGGTAAATGCTGTTTTTTTGAGTTTTATGCGATGATTCAATTATTTATATGAAACGTTGTACAAAATTTGTTCAGGAATATAAATTCAACAATGTTTGCTGAGTAATTTTTAAAATCATAAATCATCTTAAGTTTACCCTGGCCCACTCACATGTGTTTTGAAGCATACAAATCAGGGCTGCAGTCAAGTGGATATAATTTAAAGAGAGCTTGTGGATTCTCTACTTTCCCGAGTTTGTTTTATTCCCTCAGCATTAAAACATAAGTACTTTCGTTTGGTCAGTGACCAGCCAGTAGCTGTCCCTGGTCAAAGTTTTCGGTCCAAAGACGGCAGAACCGAAATCGAAGAAGTAACGATTCAGAGATAAAACGATTCGGATAATAATGGCACCGAGCGAAACGAAAAAAGCAAACAATTCCATCCAGAATTGCTAAGGCAGCTAAGGCAAGCTTTTGGGAAAATCTTCCGAAGATGCCATGAGTCCAGAGCTCTTACACGGTCCATTTGGTTCGGTTATCCCTTGATATCGAATTTGTCATTGGAGTTTTTCTGGACTTTTCGAGAGGAGCTCTGGTAATACGTAGGGAAGAAGGAGGATACTCAGCTATATCTTGAAACTGGAATGTCTTACAAAGATCGAATAATCTAGGAAAAAAAAATTCCAAATAGAACAAAACAACACACCTGTTATCTAAAAAAAATTAAGAATTAAATTTTGTGAGTTCTCCTATAGAAAGAAACGAAAAAAATGATCCCTATCGTTTTCTCAATATTGAAAAATAATTGGTTTTGATTTTTTCTACCAACTTCTCCTAAAAATTCAGTTTGAGATTAAGATTTTTTCCAGTTGAACTTGATTTTCGTCTGGATTTAATTTACAGCTATTCAACTTCAATAACTGTCCAATCTAAAAGGCAGCAATTCATTAAACGCTGCTGCATTCATTTTTCCCCTCGTTAGTGTGGTATATTTACACAGTAACACCACCCCATAAAAAGACCACCCCCTAGTGTTGCTCCAATGTGACCCAAATTAGAAAAGCGACGTCGTCGCCGTTCTTCGAAAGTACATTCGTTTGAAATATTTCAGTTCGTGTGCTTTTCATACAAAGGTGGGTACCTATCCAAATTGAGGGAAACTCTTTCACCTGAACTCATTCCAACGGATTTTCCGGAGAAGAGGAAAATATTAGTGGAGCTCAAACATTGGCGCCATAACATGGTTCAGTACCCTTTCCCCGAAATCACGACTTGTTTGAACGAGGTCTCGTCAAACAAAACACTTGTCGCTTTCTGAATACGTTGAATTGGTTTGATTGGAGGTTAAAGTTCAATTAACGATGTGCTAGTGATTTTTTTCAAAATTTTTAACAGATGTTTCATACTCCAAATATGGGAAAGTATAGTCAAAAGCAATCAAATGGAAAATAACCTTAGCAATGAATATATGTAAGTATGTACCACAACAAAGTGCAGTCCTGACCTATCTTTATCCGGCTAATGATTTTCAACCCTATACTCGAGCAAGGACCATCATCTCGGGCAGCAAGAGTCTCCAGATTTCAGCAATCGTTTTCGATTCCCATTGAGCTGAAGCAGGTTGACCTGGTCAAACAAATTCTTTAGACTCCCCTTACCCCAAAGATTTTCTTTGGAAATAGAATAGGAGAACGTTTTGGTATAAAATGATCCGAGAGCATCTTTAGTTTTCCCACCCAACAACCATTCCAACTCTTCTGCTTTTTCCGGACAAGTACTTCAAAGATGGTTTCAACGTTTTGGGGACAAGCTTTCCATTGCTTTCCATTATTGGGAACCCGAAAAAAAGATTGTATGGATTCGAAACGATTTCGGTCCAGCTTTTTGGACGACATTTGGGCTCTCTGTACCAGAAGGTTTCCAATCCTTTCGACAAAACAAGAAACGACTGAAAAGAAATACTAAAAAAAAACATACAAAATAGAAGAAAGCTGGAACCAAGTTCCGAAACTTCTAGCATGAATACCAAAAAAACACAACACATTTAACTATCCTTTCAACGGGATTGAACCCGGCCGAGGCCAAACCAAAGGGATGCACTTAAACTGTGCTTCATTCCATTCAATTGAGTTCTTTCATGGAAAAAGACAATCATTGGATTTGTCCCTGTATTTCTCGATTGACATAATGTATGGGGAAGGATTCAACATTTGAGCCAAAGATTCAACAACTTTTTGCTGAGAAGCATAAACAAAGAATAGAGCTTTAAAGCTTTTCATGTGATTTAATGATATTTTGTTAAGTATTCTTCCAAACTTTTTATTTGGAACAAAAATTTATGAAATCTTATTTTTTTTGAAAATAAATCGATTTCAAGTTTCAAAATAAATCACACTATTTTGAAATTTTTACCCTTGACTTCCAAAGTTTAATTCAGAAAACCCTCAAACAAACAAGCCCCCGATTTCATGACAAAAATACACGCATAGAGTCAAGAACAGGGGTGACACAGTAAATAGGGATGCAAATGAGTTTACGTGTATTTATTTTCGTATTACCGGTGTTTGTGAAGGCGTAGGTTGATCGATTAGCACCATTCTCACCTATTTTGTGTGCCAGTTCCGCTTTACTTTAACGACGAATGATGACGGCAACGACTACTTACGTTGATGATGATGGGTAGATCCCGGAACCAAAAATTTTGTTCCCAACCTTCACATCTCCCCCTTTTGGTCATTAATCAGTTAACTATTTACCTATAGTGTACCTCTCGGGGTGGTTTCGTTTGTCCCGTTTCACTAGTATGAGGGACAATTTTAGCTGACTCAGGATCAGGAACGAAGCGTTGTAACTATTCAGGAACTTCTCTGGACAGACCGAAAAACCGCGTCACACGTGTAATAAAATGCAAATATTATTTCATTTCATTCATAAACACAACAAAGGCAGTCTTTTTGAGCCAGCTCGGAAAAGCAACCGTGAGCAAGAATTTCAAACATTAAGACTTCCATCACAACAGCAATCAACCACCTCAGATCGAATTCGACGAAAAAGGAAGTGCCGGTTGATCTTGGGCGATGGAATCTTAAACAAATGGGTTTTATTGTTGTTTGCTTCTAGGAATGCTTTCCTCCTAGAGGGGGAAAAGTTGAACGAAATCAGCGTCTGAGTCTGAATATTTAGAAGACCTGGCTTGCCGGCATTCGCGGTGATCTGCGACACGGATAGAGCCAAAAGTGCGAGAAGTCTATTAAATTTCATTCCGAGCCCGGCGACCGAAAAGGGGAGCGTAGGTGTTGATGATTCTGCCGGAGAATTGAACACTTTAATAAAAACAGACGCCAGCTGAAGCGGGCCGAGCTTTAAGGCGGCATCAGTGTGAGGCTGTCGGTTTAAGTTGTCGCTGAAATGATGAGATCATGACTGTTTGGCCGGGTAAATAACATATGAATAATTCGGACTTTTGACCTCTGCAAGTGTATTTCCACTTAAATTGAGGGAATTTGGAAATCTAATTTGGTTTACTGCATCGTCATTATATCATCTTTCATGAAACGAGTTTTAAATTGATTTCAGTTGAAATCTAGCAAATAAGGAACATCAAGTTGAATCAATTATATTTAACGTTTTAGGCCTAGAATCAATCATACAATTGGAGATGAATCCATCATATTTAAAGTTAAATCAGTCATACCAATAAAGTTGAATCTATTTTATTTAAAGTTCATTGCAGAATGTAAATCAGCAGTTTGTAGTTGAATATATTATTACTCGACGACTTGACTCGACAACTTGACTCGACGACTTGACTCGACGACTTGACTCGACGACTAGACGACTTGACTCGACGACTCGACTCGACGACTTGACTCGACGACTCGACTCGATGACTTGACTCGACGACTTGACTCGACGGCTTGACTCGACGACTTGACTCGACGACTTGACTTGGCAATTTGACTCGACGACTTGACTCGACGACTTGACTCGACGACTTGACTCGACGACTTGACTCGAGGACTTGACTCGACGACTTGACTCGACGACTTGACTCGACGACTTGACTCGACGACTTGACTCGACGACTTGACTCGAAGACTTGACTCGACGACATGACTCGACGACTTGAATCAACGACTTGACTCGAGGACTTGACTCGACGACTCTACTCGAAGACTCGACTCGACGACTTGACTCGACGACTTGACTCGACGACTTGACTCGACGACTTGACTCGACGACTTGAATCGACGACTTGATTCGACGACTTGACTCGACGACTCTACTCGAAGACTTGACTCGACGACTTGACTCGACGACTTGACTCGTCGACTTGAATCGACGACTTGACTCGACGACTTGACTCGATGACTTGACTCGAAGACTTGACTCGACGACTTGACTCGAGGACTTGACTCGACGACTCCACTCGAAGACTTGACTCGACGACTTGACTCGACGACTTGAATCGACGACTTTACTCGAGGACTTGACTCGACGACTTGACTCGACGACTTGACTCGACGACTTGACCCAACGACTTGACTCGACGACTTGACTCGGCGACTTGACTCAACGACTTGACTCGAAGACTTGACTCGACGACTTGACTCGGCGACTTGACTCGACGACTTGACTCGAAGACTTGACTCGAGGACTTGACTCGACGATTTGACTTGACGAGTTGACTCGACGAGTTGACTCGACGACTTGATTCAACTTGATTCGACTTCATTCGTTCGTACTCGGCTTAACTCGACTTGACTAGACTTGACTCGACGACTTGACTCGACGACTTGACTCAACGACTTGACTCGACGACTTGACTCGACTTCATTCGACTGGACTCGACTTAACTCGACTTAAATCGACGACTTGACTCGGCGACTTGACTCGACTTGATTCGATTTCATTCGATTTGACTCGACTTAACTCGAATTGACTAGACTTGGCTCGACGGCTTTACTCGACGATTGACTCTAGAACTTGACTCGACGACTTGACTCGACGACTTGACTCGACAACTTGACACGACGACTTGACTCGACGACTGGACTCGACGACTTGACTCGACGACTTGACTCGACTTCATTCGATTGGACTCGACTTACCTTGGTTTGACTCGACTTGACTCGACTTAACTCGACTTAAATCGAAGACTTGACTCGACGACTTGACTCGACGACTTGACTCGACGACTTGACTCGACGACTTGACTCGACGATTTGACTTGACGAGTTGACTCGACGAGTTGACTCGACGACTTGATTCGACTTGATTCGACTTCATTCGATCGGACTCGACTTAACTCGACTTGACTAGACTTGACTCGACGACTTGACTCGACTTCATTCGATTGGACTCGACTTACCATGACTTGACTCGATGACTTGACTCGACTTCATTCGATTGGACTCGACTTAACACGACTCAAATCGACGATTTGACTCGGCTACTTGACTCGGCGACTTGACTCGACTTGATTCGACTTCATTTGATAAGACTCGACTTTACTCGACTTGACTAGACTTGACTCGACGACTTGACTCGACGACTTGACTCGAAGACTTGACTCGATGACTTGACTCGACGACTTCACTCGACGATTTGACTCGACGACTTGACTCGACGACTTGACTCGATGACTTGACTCGATGACTTGACTCGACGACTTGACTCGACGACTTGACTCGACGACTTGACTCGACGACTAGACTCGACGGCTTGACTCGACGGCTTGACTCGACGGCTTGACTCGACAACTTTACTCGACGACTTGAATCGACGACTTGACTAGACGACTTGACGTCGATTTGACTCGACGACTTGACTCGACGACTTGACTCGATGACTTGACTCGATGACTTGACTCGACGACTTGACTCGATGACTTGACTCGATGACTTGACTCGACGACTTGACTCGACGACTTGACTCGACGACTTGACTCAACGACTAGACTCGACGGCTTGACTCGACGGCTTGACTCGACGGCTTGACTCGACGGATTGACTCGACGGCTTTACTCGACAACTTTACTCGACGACTTGACTCGACGACTTGAATCGACGACTTGACTAGACGACTTGACTCGACGACTTGACTCGACGACTTTCCTCGACAACTAGACTCGACTACTTGATTCGCCTTGACTTGACTTGACTCGACTAAAGTGGATTGCTCGACTGAACTGGACTGGATTCGACTGGACTCGACTTAACTTTTCTTACTTTGACTAGACTTAACTTCACTGGACTTGAGTAGACTCGACTGGACTCGACGTGACTCAACGTGACTCGACTTGCCTTGACTTGACCTGACTTTCCTCGACTTGAGTTGACTAAATTGGACTGTACGTGACTGGTCTAAACTGGACTCAACTCGACTCAACTGGACTCGATTGGACTCAACTGAACTCGATTGGGCTCGACTATACTCGACTTTACTGGACTCGATTTGACTGGACTCGACTGGACTTGACTGTACTCGACCGGACCTGATAGGGCTCGACTGAACTCGACTGGACCCGACTGTACTCGATTTGGCTTGAAATATTGAATCATGACACTTGAATGATTCACTAAGGTCTTGGCATTTTATTTTCGACAAAATCGCAATGAATATATTTATTTAGTTTCCTAAACCCATTTTAATACAATAATTTAAGGCAATGGTAGCAATACAAAAACAATTGAAATATGTTTAAAAATAATAAATTTAAAAAAACTTTAAATTTCAATCCAACATTGTAACTTTTGAAGCAAAAAAAAACACAAAATAAACAAAAATCATTTGCAAACAGATCAGTCAAACAAAAGCTCCTAACCAAATCTGGTTTTTCTCCAACATTTTTCCTAACCTGCTTCAATCGAATTTCAGAGAAGAATGAAAAAAAAGTTCCGGTACAACTGTTTGATTGCTGCTGACTAAAGGGCGATGTACGAATTTTGGCAGCGGAGTGCCACATCATACAGAAAGTGCGTGTAATCGTGTAATCCAATTACTTGGGCCGATGATCGCTTTCTTTCTTTCTTTTTGTGTCTGTTGCCGGGACAGTGTTGGACAAGTTGTTGACTTTTTTTCGAAAACAAAAACAACAGCACCTTTTTTTTAATAATTCTGGCTCAAAACCGCGAAGGAAGAATGAAAGAATCATTATACAGTTTTATTTACAAGGTTTATTAAAACATTTTTATTTATATTTCATGGAGTTAAATTCAAAATTTACCACAGAAAAGTTCGCAATACTGTGAGCCATTCATGTTTCGGGATGTTTAAAGTTTTTTTTGCTTCTGGTCTCTCGATTGCAAGAATTGAAGACCCGCCCGGCTGACGAGTCACCACAGAGCGTGGAGAAACTCGAGTTTTCTCGTTTCTATTTTCCATTTCCATCAGACAAGCAACCCTCGGGGGCGATCCCAACACAACACAAACACGTGGCGATACGCTATGCTCCATCAAAACGGTTTCAATTTGGTGGTTGAAGAAACGTTGGGGAAAGAGGGAAGATTCTGTCTGTTATGGGTGGCTTGGCCGCATCAATATTTAGCCAGCGCTGTGCTGGTGCTGGAGACATGATTTTCGAGTAGGTGTTCTTTCTTGGAAGATTGACTGACTGGCTGGCTGTGCGAAGGAATGCGTTTTCATAAATCGGGCGGAATGGCAGAATGTAAATACGGAAGCCAAGCTAGGGATTTGTTGATTTGGATTAAGACAATCATACAATAGCGTCAAAGGCAATCCGGCTCAAAGGACCAGATGGCGTTTCAATGCGTTTCCGACATTTTTTGACATTTCTTTTTCTCTCTCTTTCTTTTCAGACAGTGTGTTGCTTTCTAACTTCCGCCCAATAGCAACTTCAATTAAGAAGGCCACCGAGCAGAATCGCGTGTAGCAACTACAGTTTAGAACCCAACGCTTGTGCTTTTTTGCGAATCCTCCGCTACCTACCCTCGCGACCCTCACTTTCTCTGAAGCTCTGAAGCCTACGACAGGAAGAA
>NC_073692.1:279364763-279389763 GCF_029784155.1 Uranotaenia lowii | reverse complement strand
CATGGAATCTTAAAAAAAAACTTGTTTTTGAATTTATTTTTTGATAATTAAATTTTTTTTTCCTGTTGAGGAGAGAGTTCACTGTTGGATCTTAGTAAAAAATATCAACAACAGTATTTGAATAAACATTATGAGGTAAATTTTTTGTGAAAGCCGGTGAATGTTGAAAATATTGGTCTTGTTTTTAACTCTCATTTCCTAGGCTTGTTTAGGGAAACAATTTTCTACATTTCAGTAAATACATAAGCAGTTGAATTTTAATTAGCCTAAAACAAACCTTTTTTTTTTTTTTCAAATTTTACATTTAACAGATAATGTTAAGCCAGCATCATTTTGATAGTTTTTAGCTAGCTTTAGATCATTTGTATTGTTTAGAATTTTTTTTGCAAAATTCAACAAAGAAATGCCCAAGTAAAAATCTATAAAAAACAAAAACTCGAATTGACTACATTGTTTCTATTTGAAATCCTCGTGTTTTTTAAATAGTTTTTTTAAGTTCAATATTACTTTTATCATAAAAATGGATTCATAACTTGAACACATAATAGAAAAGGGAGGGAGGAAAAGAGAACTTGAAAAGCATTTTTGTAACGTTAGACATTTTTAGGTAAAAATCAATTAAAATCCTTGAATCTAATTCGGTATTAAATTTATAAAAATTGACAGAATTTTTTTTCAGAAATCTTGTGTTAGTCAAACAGTTGTGAATAGCGTAAAACATTTTTGTTGTTAAATGTTTTTTTTTACTGAAAACTTCATATTCATCGATTGAAAACAGTTTAATTTATTTTTAAGAAAATCGGCCTTAATTCAATACACAAAAATTCCAAATCTGTATTTCTTATGTCTTTTTATTTTTAATATTATACGATGGAGAAAGATTTACCAATCTCCAGGCCAAAAATGTGAACGTCCAATATAAATATATTTTTTTTTATAATCATAACAGAAAATTTTTTCAATTCGAACAGAGAAAATTTGATTAAACTTCGAAAAGTCATAGGAACGAAAATTCTCTTGAATATTTTATGTCTTCCTAACAAGTGAGACTTTTGCAAATTGTAATTAGTCAGCTTGTTGGCTCAATTTTTCGCGTTGATTGTGCCTTTTTGCCAAGATAAAGTACTTGGTTTTAAATTTCAACTGTGGTAAGATTATTCATCGCAAAACATTTATATTTTTTTAGATACTCTAATGTTTTCAAATTGATTTCAAGTATAGTGTTCTCTACTTATTGTTCCATTCCAGACATAAGGACTGAGATAAAAAAAAATCATTCAAATTTTGAACGTGAAAAAGAAAAAAAAATGTTACATCAGACGATTATTTTTTTTACAATCTATAGAAACGTCACTGTCATATTCGTGTCACCATTTCAAAGAGACCTCTTTCGAATGTGTTTGTAGACTGAGTCAATTAGGAGTCAATTTTTGAATTTCTCAAACCCTGGTGTCTAAAAAGCTATCATTGCCAAAAGGCATGCAAAACCTAATATCTTTTTTTGTTTAATGCTGCCGACTGTGGTCTAGAGGATAGCATTTCAGTCTTCTCAGCAAGATGTCATGAGATCGAGTCTCGAAAATACGGCCTTCGACATAGCTGTACAGTGGAAAATTTGCTTTTGAGAATTCAAGAATTGGCCCAAAAAATGTTGTTGATTTTCCAAATATTCAATTTTTGCAAAAAAATCTCTAAGTTCAAATTTAGTCATGTAAATTTTATTTAAAAATTATGCAAAAAAAAACCTTGGATGAATTTTGAGCCAAAACGAAGTTTTCTAGAGCCGAGGGTATAAGAAATTCGCAAATAACCCCAAATCGACTCAGTCTAATGTGTTAGCCATTTTCATACCTTAAATCCAAAACTTCCCCGGGACAATCTCACCCTAAAGTGTTCTTAAATCGTTTCCATTTAGTAGGTCATAATCGTTCCGGAGCGCTTCGTTTCGCCTTTGGGTGACCCACCTTCACTGGTAGTTGGACTGCTGAATAAATCGACAACTTAAAATAAGAGGAACGAACGAGTACAAACCTACACCCCCACCGTCCATTTCGTTCCAGACGTACTGCTACGACATGATTAATGATCGAGATTTTATTCTTCTTTCTGTGGTAGGGAAATAATCACCATATAAGCAAAAGTATGTTTGTACGAGCGTATGTATGCCTAAGGTTTTTGGAAAGGCTCATTCTCCAACAAAACGTTTGTTAGGAGAATGGAATCGTTTTATGAGAAGCTTGGTTGGTGAGGTTTTTTTTATTCTTCTGTCCTCTACAGGCGTCGTTGTTGGTCTCAATTTTGAAAAACATATGACTGGTCCTCTCTGTTCCGCCCGCCTGCCGCAGTAAAACGATTTAGGGTCATAAGTCTTAATAACTTTTAATGTGGCACACTTTCAGCAAACGGTTGAAATATACCCGGTCTTCCCACGTGATATCCGGGGAATCATTAAACTGTAGGTATGTGTACGTACAAATTTGGCACGCAATTCATAGGGTTTTTATTTAGAGGTATATTACCTTACAAATCGACAAACTTTTGTTTGTGCTCTTGAAAAGATGGTTGCATTCCAAAAAGCGTCTTCTGGCCAAAATCTATTTATAATCAAATCATGGATTTCAAAATATTCGTTTCGTGGGCGATTCCTGACAGGGGTCATTGGTCCCAAAAATTAATAGGTAAGCTAAAAAATCTTGAATCTTTTTTTTCTCTCTAGAAGATAGATGAACATGGAAACAATCCCTCCATTATTCGATCCAATTTGCTTAGAGCTGAATGAGCACCACTATTCTTATGTCACCAGATCCACGGCACTAGGAATGCTAGATATCTCACCGGTTGCCAATTTGCTATTCAAATTATTCGGAGTTGTTGTTTAAATTTCTCAAATCAGCATTTATTAAAGATACTCGAAATTTCTGTGTAGGAGGACACCTTAGTCTTCTTCCATCGTAAAAAAAAAAAACGCTACCCGTATCTAATGTGACACTGAAATCAAACGAAACGAAACGAGGAAAAAATAAACAGACAAACAGTCATATCATGTGGATTCAAAACAGAGAAGGAGAAAAAAAACACTTGAATTTTGACGCCTGGATAGCTACGTAATGTTTGGGAGGGGTATCACACCACAACACCTGTCGTCATTATAAAAATGTGACAACTGTGATTGGTGCCAATTGAAGGTTTTTTTTTGGGTGCTGACGACTCTCAATGAGTGAAACAGCTTCATTCATATCGCTGGTCTGATTGTTCAACTAATTTAGTCATAATGGTTTTGATAATTTTTTTTGTGTTGATACATTTGTAAGGCAAACAACGTTTAGTTATTGTACAAAAGGTATATTATTATCTTCACTTGGAAAAAAAGTTGAATAGATGCAGGTACATAGTTCAAACTGACATATATCAGCACAATAATAATTCAACGCCACATGTCAGATAAAATCTTCTGTTCACATAAGTAATACAATTGAATTTCATTTGAATTTCAAACTTTGTCGGCCCGATTCAAATCCAGAGCACACCTTAGCCGGCTTCCAGGCTGAATCCCAATCTCTCGGACAAAGCCGCTTGTTACAATTTCTCTCCTGTTCCCGGCAAATTTAGTGAAAAGGCCGCCTGTCTACACCTGTCCGAAACTGGTCATTAGAAAATGGACCCGGTTCTTTCCGTACGAACGGCTCCGGACTTCCTGGTACTTTTTCAGTTTCACACCCCCGCCAGCGCCACCCCCATCCCCGATAATCCGAGCCACACTCTCACAAATTTTTGATCCGATAATAGACTTTGCGAGTGTTTTCATTAGATTATCACTCAAGCGGACCTGAAGTCTGAACTTTCCAGCATCCCGGAATGGGATCGTTTGGCTCTTTGCGTATGAATGCTTGCATATGTGTTTCTAGGGGGGTAAAATGGGGGTGGGAGTAGGTTGAAAGGTGGATTCTGCAGCACCTGGCTGGGATGAACGGCAGCAGAGCATCTGTTTGCTGAAGCTATAACTCGGATTAGGCTTATCTCTGATGCATACAGATGATGAAAGTTGTTGCATTCTGACAGAGATGGTGTGTCTAATTTTAGGTATCGCCTTAAAGTTTCTATAGGGTATCCCATTGGGTCTAAGCGCGATTTAAAATGAACAGTTAAAATACCATTTAGTAGCAAATTTTTCTTCACTTTTATGTTCTTTATGGTCTTCTTTTACAGTGCATCAATAAAAATTAGATTCCATTCAATCGTAGCCCAGCAAACATTTTTGTAGCTATATTTTTATGCTGTTCTGATATACGTTCCAATTACATTCTAGAATGATTGTATGAAAGTTGAAAAAACAGCATTTACCTACCAAAGTGGAGGGAATATACATACATTAGTATGTACATTCTTAAATTTCATTTATTTCTAAAAAGACGAAAGCTTACAAATTGAGCGTTATCCGAAACCGAAACGCAAGATTTTGCTCTCATAGCCATAGCCAGCGACAATATTTTCCAGTTCTCTCATTGGTTTTAGCCATCTGGATGCACTGCTCGTTTTTGAGAACATGACGATGATTTTCTCACTTGAAGCCCACTCGGGAGCAAAATCATTTCGAACTTTGAAACCATTGTGGATATTCTATCAAATCCGATTTAAACTGACTTCAGACGACATTTTATACGATCTTTTCTCTATGCAGTTGGAATTGCGATTAGCAACACCACTGTAAACACCATTCTGATACAATTTCATGTTTGCTGAGAGGCCAGTGATTGAACTTTTGACTGCTCATTAGCTTAAGCACTGACTAAGCAAGGCGACAAGGGCTTGACAGTAGTCACGAACGGCTTAGAAAGCATCGCAGACTCGCATATGGTTTGCCACACCATTTTTCGGTAAAAATGGATGTCTCCCTCTCGTCAACACTTTGGCCATCCCTAACAGTGTAATACTGATCACCCGGAAGAGCTTTGTAAACAAACTTGCAATAGTTTTCTTCGTTCATGGTAACACACGCCGATTTTTTACACATCAGTTGATCATCTAATTTATGAGCTTTTGGTTTGACAGAAGCAGCTTGTTTTTGACTTCTCTTTAGCTTTTTCTGATTCTTATATACCTTAAGAACCAATTTTACCTTGGTACGATGGACATTGCTGAGTGGGGATCCTCGTTTATGGTCATATTCCGAACTGAGGCAGTTTTCTTAATGGCGCAAGCACGCATGACTTTCCGGTCCAAAGTTTTGTCCACCGGACAAAACCAGTTTTTCCAGTTTTTTTCTGCTCAAAGCTTTGAATTGAATTTGAGACCTTATTTGACTACTTATTCCATTTTCGCAAACTGACTTAGCGAAATGTTGGGGATAGTACACCATTTGTGCACGATGTTTTTCCGCTTTTCCGTGAAAATGCTTCCCATTTCAAGTAAATTTTCGAAACTGGAGCTCAAGACACACAGAGTTTAACCCGTAAACAATATGACATATTATATATGTCATATAAACAACAGTGTTAGATGAAAGTTTTTTCGGCTTTCGTAATCAAGATTTTATTTTCAATTTTTGTTCTAGATTTCGTTTCTTGATTTTTCGATTTTGTTGCTATGTTAACAGTTTCCAATTTTGATGCAAACCGAATTTTGTCCAATTTATTCTCATTACAATAGTTTTTCGATATCATCACGGTCGAAAAAAAATTTCAACGTGAATATGACGAAACCGTGAATTTGGCGAAATTAAAAATTAAAGTGGAGAAAAGTATTTTTATTGTCTTTAATCAAAAATTCATAATGTTTTCATTGGTTGAATCGTTTTGTATCAATAAATTTTGATCATAAGATGTAATTATCAAAGATTACTAAACACAAAGGACCAATTTCAGTTCAAATTATTCGTCTCTTAAGCAATTTTCAGTTTTTTTTCTAGAATATAAAACATCAGAGTATTTATTTGATAGTCTACATCTAAATAAAGTGAATTATTGAGTTCTTATGAAAATTTAACAGCAGTTATCTCTTATGTCGATTTTGAAAAAGAGTTCAAAGAAAAATGGATCAAAAAACTTTCTTCTGCAAATTTCAAATTTCAATATTTTGATCTTCACACCTTTAATTAACTATAAAATTTACTTTTTCGAAAAATATTATGAAATTAGCTAAACTTAGACTTTAAAAGTGTGTTTCTAGAATGGGCAGGTAATCCTTGGTTTTTCATATGCAGAAATTCAGAAATCTTAGTCCTTTTTTCACATTTTAAGGCAAAGCTAGCAGAATTCCATTTTGATCTTCCAAAATTATCCATTCAGACAATACTAAAGGCTGTCCAATCAGGATTGTGCACGCTTCCCTTTCAAAAAAACAAAAAAAAAACATAGAAATCAGAGATACATACATATCTTTTTCCAAAAACGCTTGATTTCACCCACATCTTTATATGATTCGCATAACCAAAAAATATACTTTTTTTAAGGGCGGCTAACCAAGCAAAAATAACAACTCTAGCATTAACGAGAAGTTAAAATACTTATGTCAATTATTACAAGACGCTCTAAGCTTTTGAAAGAAAATTAAGGTTCTGGAAATGGTTTCTGAAAAAAAAATCGATCAGAGATAAAATCGAAAAACTACTGTAGTTAATATTAACAACATAACATTAACATATTGACATTATAATGTTTTGAATATTTTTTATAATTTCGATATGCCCGAGTGTCCGAGTGACGAAAATAGATTTTTGAATTTGTTCCGACTCTAAATTTTTATTCATTAAACTCTTAGAACAAGATATTTGATATCTTGACTGAAGAATTTGATGAAAATGCTTTTAAAAAAATTGTCCTAGCTGAATTTCAACATCTTTCACTTCTTCTAACCTGCTATCCTTTGGTAAAAAAAGCCATTATCTTGAAATGTTCCTATTTATAAGAACATCACTTTCGCCAATAAGTTCGATAAACTAATTAACAAAAACACTTAGCACAGCATAGCATTTAATGACTACACACATCTAGCATTGGCTGATACACGAGTGACAACTTATACCTACTCAAGCCCAATACAAAATGCCAAAATAATTACATGTTTTCAGTACTTCTCTAGTTTTGTTTTTGAGAATTAAAATAGTGGTGTGAAAAAATATATGCATGGTTTAAATCCATCTCTATACTCAATTTTTCAAGCTTAAATTTAAAGAAAATACCTATGTTTGAAATTTAAAGTGTCACTAGAAAAAAAGGGAAATTTATCAATTTCGGATAGTTCCACGCATAGTTATTCGGAAAGCTCAACTCGAACGTCACTTGTCCGCTCCCAAAAAAATCAATTGTCTTCAGCCTTAGGGGAGGCAAGAATTCAGAATCACGCAATCGGAGATTCCTTCCCGCCGCCGCTGTCCTTCGTCATCGGTTTTATCACCCACCCTAGGGGCATAATCGTAAAATTAAATTTAAGTACTCTCCGGTCCTCTGAATGATGTTCCTGCGAATGCCGTAAAATCGGGAAGTCCTGGTACTGGTCATTGTTGGTCACTAGCAAGTTCTTTCAGTGGTCAGCTGGAACTCAAGCCTCCTCATTTTTCCGAAAGAAGGATGAAACAGCGGGTGTTCGCAACCGTATGTCCGGTGTTCTAGATGGTTCATTAAAAAGGAATTTTCCTTCTAACAGAACGAGGGATAGGAAATGACCAGTCAGCCAGGCCAGCAGCCGTCAGTCTTGAGTGTATAGTTGGTCAATAAAAATTCAACGGCAATAGAAGTTAGTCCTTAGGTTGGTTTTAACTGCCCTAGAATTTAATCCGACGGATGAGGATAAGGGGGTAGCTCGCCAAAGGGTAACAGATTGTCGGTGCGAATAAAATCGTATTTTAATTGGAACACGAAATCGCATAATTTGCGTTGATTGTCGATTAAAAGTTTCCTCCCCTTTCTCTTGGTTGGGGTTTTTTTTTCTGAAAAACGGGTGCTTGACCGATCAGAAGACCACGACCACTCGTCCAAATTGCGTCCAGCCAACATAATCGGAAAAAGGGACCGGATTAATCCGGTCAAGGTCGTTTAATTGAAAAGCTTCCGAGTTTCCTCCCTGAATGAAGCCAACAACCGGAAGCATGTGAATGCCAACAGATGGAATCGAAACGGTTCGCTGCTGAGTAATGGCAAATGCTGATGCTGCGTGTCGCTGTTTGGGTCTGTTTTCAATCCGATTTGGCCAAGAGCCAGCAGGGATCAACGGAAGCGTTTCGGGAAAACCAATTTCGGGGAGAATTTTGGCCGGAAACATTCGAGAGGCGATAAGGTTGTTGGGGCTTTTTGGTACCCGAAGCCAGATGGATTTAATAATTAGTGGTAGGATGATAGTTTAAATCGATAGGATAAAGTTTCCTCCTCCGGGCTTGGTCAGGTTTGGTTCTGATCTGGGCCGAGCTGGGCTGAGCTGGGCAAGTCAAAGTTTGAGAATTTGTAATAACATTGCTTGACACCTGTGTGATAATCTGCTAGAAAATGGGTCCCTTCGGTTGAACCCCAAACTAAAATTTCCGGCTCAGCAGGATCGGAATGTTGAAGTTTCGATGGGAGCTCTAAATTTGGAATAGTTTTGGACATAGACGGTCTGTCGCTGCTACTAGTTCGCTTCCTCCTAAAACTGACAAAGGGCAACTTTTCGAATGATTATAATAAACCTCATGTGACTTTGATAACTTTGTTACAGGTGATAATCACCTTAATGGGTGCACCTTAATCCCTCTGGACAGTTTTTCTTGAAATTATCCAAATTTATTCCACACTCAACTAGTTTTGTTAAACTTCCGTAGACCACTCAATACAGAAAAAAAAACCCTGACATTATCTCAATCAAAACAAAATCATCTAAAACGAGTGAAAATCTACCCCAAACACTCAATGTGACACTCCAGATACAGGAAATGTCAATCATTGGCTCCAGGAACTGAACAAGGGCACCCTCTTCAAAGCCAAATATCGTCACTTGTCGTATTCTTCTCCAGTGAAATCTTTCCTGTATTGATTGCTTCTAGGGTTTGTACTGAAAACAAGCAGTGAAAGTCTTTTCCCATGTGAGAAGGAAATGGTTCAATGTTTACCTCCTTAGACTTTCCCGAGATAAAAAGACACATGTGGGTGAACAGACTTGACTAAGACACTGTCAATCCTGTTCACCCACCTGTTTCCGCATATCAATGAAAAGGGAAAATTTGATTTTTTTTTTCAATAATACAAGAAAAGAGCATTTTTTGTACATATTTACCAACTGATAACTGATTTTGAAACATTTGGACGTCTTGAGCTCAGATCTTTTGTCAGATTTTGTGTATCTTCTCTTACTTTAATGATATGACATTTCAAATTTCTATAATGAATCAATTTTGAGTGATATCAGTCATCGATAACTAATGAGAACCGTCAAACCTACAAAAGAATCAAAAACTTTTTCCGAATCTATTTATCCTCCATTAAATCAAGCATTTTTTTTCGATTATAGTCGTTTTACCATCTTTATGGCATTCGCGATTTTATCAACGTTGCAGTTGGCGGATCGTTATTGAAAAACTTATCCGGTACAACTGTGTTCAATGTTTACTCCTGGGCTCGAACTCGCGGATATCGGGTCAGGAGACAACAGACTTGCCAACTGAGCTATATCACAAGCCCCCAATCAAGCATTTGGATGTTACCTAGATATTCTAGTTTTAGAGATACAGATGTTTGTAAAAATTTAATTCTACATTTTAAATTTTATTCAATGGTTTACTGACTATTTTTGACGTCATCAAAGAAAATCATTGAAAGTATTATATAAAACATTTCATATTTTTGTTAAATACCGCAACGCGATTTGACTTATGCTTTAAAAATATCTAAAATCTTATAATACTTTTGAAAACAGTGTCAAAATTAATGTATTTTTCAGAATGCCTAAAAATGATCGGAAAGAAATCTTAAATAGCTTTTTACCAACTTGTCAAAATTATTCGCGGTCGTCGGGAAAGTTGATCATTGAATTAAATGCTCTATTTTTTTCAAAATCTTTGAAATGTTTTACAATTTTGCAAAAAAAAAATTACATAAATTTCTTAAACTATGCTTTAGCTTTTTTTTTCAAAAGTTATCTCGAAAACGAAATATATGAATATTGATACCACTGACCATACTGACTGGACACTCGATTTCGTATTCTGGATAATTTTTCCAACAGTACGCATTATCGATTCCAGAGTGCGCATCGATCGATTTGAAGAAACTCAACTTAAAAAAAACAGGCAATTTCTACGATAAAGTCGGGCTGAATAGGTACATCCTACAGGGCATTTTTTGTCACATTTTTCAGGTTCGCCATCTGCCGTCGGTATTGCGAACCTACAAAATCTGACAAAATAAATTAGACAGAAAATGGTTGAATTTTTGTTCTAAGTGTCATGTCTGTGTGATCAGTGTTGATACCTTAAATTGTTGAATTCATTGGATAAACTAAAACTCCATAAATGGGCTATTTCTATAACCACAATTGGATAACGTAAATGTGAAAATTGAATTCGCCTCTTAACATTCAATGCTCACCTTAACAGTTGTGTGTTCTGCTAAATACTTTATCAAAGCAAAAATAAAAATGGTTAAAAATATTCATTTGCTAGTCCATGTTGATGCACGAAGTCAATTTCTCACAGCGGTGTGTATCATTTTGGGCAAAACTTTATGCCAATTTTGACACAAATCCGGGATACTTTGAAAGCGCCTCATCTGGACTGATGTAGAAGAGCGTTGAATTATCTGAATTGATAGCTCAATCATAGTATCTTGAAAGATCTAGATAAGTCGTCTCATATGGAATGGACCATATCCCAATATTATCACAAAAAATGCAAGTTGAGAGGCTCCAAAAATTAAAAAAAACGTTTTTGGTATACAAAAAAAAAACCGGAGAAATTTGACACATTCAATTTTATGTATAGACTTTAACAATTCTCTGAAAAATGCCATAATGAAAATAAACGATAGTAAATATGTGCAAAACGTTCACTTGTTCCTACTGTACATGAAGCTGCCGAATAAAATTTTGTGCTTTTAACAAGAATAATTCTGTGATTCCGTGATTTGACCAAAAGAACAAATTATAATTTTTAAAAATTGTTTAAAATCTATGATAAAAAATCGAAATATGGTTATAGATGCCACAAATTTTGTGAAGAAAATTTGCTCACAACTCTGTGAAATTATAGATTTTTCTGTGATTTTGGCAACCTTGATCGTACACAGTAAGCAAGAATTGTTTTGTTTTTTTTTTAACTAATTCTTAACACGCGTAGTTCGTCAATCAGATTAATATATTGTTCTTTCAACCGATATGGTCTTGGTTAATATTATTCGTTAAAAAAAATACCGAAATACAAGTAAAAAGCACCGAATAAACTGATAAAAGTTCATCGACAATCGTATACATAAAGTTTCAATACTTTTCAACAGGAATATTTCAAAAATTTATAAAAAAGAATTCGATTAAATTTTGTTGACGAACGTAGACAGCTCTACTGACTACCCGGTAAATTTTATCGTAAAACCGATTTTATTTGACGATTGAATTGTGATTTTTTACTTAAAAAAAAACTCATTATTTAAAATCTAATGGTTTTGCATGCCGTTTTCATTGAACATCTGAATACGAAAATGGTGGCCAGCTTTGAAGATTTCATTTTAAAGGAAAACTTTTTTATTTACTTAAACTAGCAAGTAATAAGCTAATTCTTTTTAACCACTATAATGACCATTTGAGACATTGGTAAAAATTCATCAAATATTTAAAGAAAATAAGTAAAAGATTTAGTTTGCAGTTCAAATCAGATTTATTTTCTACTCATACTTTTACCTTTGTTTATGAATAATCTGCAATGTAAATAATGTTAAACAAAAAACCGTAACATTATCTTTTCAGATGAATTTTTACTTGAACGAAAGTACAATTTCTTTGGCCACAAAAATTATCATTAATGATTTGTTCCATGATTTGAATCCTGTTTAATTAAAAAAAAACCTGGGTTTCTCAAAAATTCAAAATTTCGTTATTTTGATTTCTTTTTGTTTGACTCTGATTGAATATAAAATTTTAATTTTAAACTGCAACCCAGAGATGTGATCATAATCATTTTTCTTGGTCTATTTCTATTCCCATCATTTCATCTTAAGGTAGTTGGAATCAAGTTTGGACATTTTTAAGCACGGCAAGATTTGCATTGCCTTCTCATATCCTGCACGGGTTGTCAGTTATGATGAGAAATGATGCGTTTGCCGTATTTGGATATCCAGCCAATTTCGGTGTTTGGCACCGCCTTATTTCTATTTTTAAACTGCGACCCAGAGATGGGTCTTGACTCAAACACTCAGTCAGCGAAACTTTTTTTGTAGAGAAATGAAATCCAACTAAGATGAAATTTCAGGGACTAGATAAGAGAAAATCGATGTTGAAAAACATGCGAAAAAAATTCGCCTTGTCTCCCGGTAGGACTTGAACCCACATCTTGCGCCTCTCCGGGGCCCATGTATTAACATTCTACTACAGGAGACCAACCTGGCGTGTGAATATTATACTGGTTGAGTGTCGATGTCTATCGACAATCTAAGTTGGATTCATTTCTCTACAAAAAAAAGTTTCGCTGACTGAATGTTTGAGTCAAGACCCATCTCTGGGTCGCAGTTTAAAAAGTGAACAACCTATAAAATCATTGGTGAGGATGGTTTAGGCAATCACCTTGACATAAAAGCCTATTGCTTTTGTTCACATATCAAAACTTAAGAAATTAATTGGCACCACAAAGTTTAATATGATTATTATTCGCGATCTATTAAATATCAGGCAATTTTTTAATTAAAAGTTTCAAGATACTGGTTTCATGAAGAACATTTGTATTAAAAAAATTCGCTTAAAACCTCGTCATTCTTCAAATTCTATTAGAATAATGTCGTTTGCCTCAAACTCAACAAGGGTATAATGGGATGAAGTACCTCTTCTCGGATTTTTCACCTTGGTCGTCTATTTTTGTATTTTTTTTTTCGAAGTTTGTATTTCTAGTTTTTAGCTTATTGGTATTGGAATAAGAAACCTTCAAATGTAACTTTCCATATTGCAGTGATTTTACAAAATACTGCCAAATGGTTTGATTCAATTTAAACCGAAAGAAAATTTAAATTTTTCTGGCTTCCAGATTTTTAATTTCCAGGAATGAAAATAAGGTGTAAGTTTTAATGCTCTTTTTGTCATCATTACCAAAATTCTTTTAGAATATCAAAAACACATAATATTTCAATTATTCTCCTATACATGTTTAAGAAATTGTATTTTATAAATCTTTTCAGACACTGTCATGTCTTTCTTCGGAATTTTTTTTAAAAGTTTTTTGATGCCAATAAATATACAATGAGCATTTTAAAAATGTCGTGTTTCAGCTTTATAAAAACAATCCATAGGATTAGTTTTTTGTTTACGTGTTTATTTTTTCTATATAAAAATAAATTTTTGAAAATATTCCATGAATATATCTGGAGATAAAAAATAATAAAATATTTATTTTTGAACGAAACCTACTAGCACTGATATTAAGCTAGCAATTAACATGGTTCAGTATTATTTTTGGGAAAAAATTGAAAAACAGCCGAAATATTGACAATTTAAGTCATTCTTGTTCTAAGTTTTAATGCATTTTTAATGTTTTAAGATAAAGCAAAAATTATCCAAAACTGTTTGATAAAATAATGCAGATATTTTTTATGTACTGTAGCAAGCCTTGTGCATGACTAAAATAACATTTTTGTCAAATATTTTTTTCAACCCTTTTTAGAATTTCTTTGAAAACTGACCTTCACGCGGAGAAAGTCAGACAATTCAAGTAATTTAAGCATCTAGTAAGCAATTCAAATTTAACTTGAACATTTTTACATTTTGGTAGTTTTGAATAGAATTTTAGTGGATCTCAAAACTTCACGTCAGTCTTATTCAGTTTTCCCAGCCTGATGAATTGGATTCGACAAAAATTACGAGACTCATTGACCGATGAGAGCAGTAAGAACATTTTTCGTTTGGTGTCCACACAGTTTCCGACTGACCCCCTGAATCAACTTCCGCTATCTGTGCGAAACCAGTGCCAAAAGTTTCAAATCAGCTAAACGTGAATCCGGAAAGGGACAGATTCTCGAATTTGTCGTACCCTCCTCACGGAAAGATGAGTGACATGAATCGTCCGGGCGTGTCGTCGTGTCTCTCAAAGTCGCTAGACAAAAAACAACACATCCAAAATAGGATTAAATTGACTCTGCTAAATGTTAAACGTTCTGACGAGAAGATTATTGTATTGTGTGTGGCTAGGCCACCCTGCACCCACTTTCAATGCAATGCAACGGAGGGAGGATTGTTGTTTTTTTTTCAAATTTAATCTGAGGTTAAGTTCTGAAGTGTACTATGTACCATACTCTTCGCCATCGTCTGTCTGTTTTTCGAAAGGCTTACCGACATTTTTGGGCTGACTAATGGATGTAGGAGTACCTTAACAACAAATGCCTGGTGCAATGTATGAACGTTCGTTGAATGAGGGAAAGCTATCAGCAATAATTGCTCGGTTGGATGAATTTTTCCATTAGCGAAATACTTTCGCTGTGTTTGATTCAGAAATCCCACCCCATTATTGATTGGAAATGCAGGAGTTCCCCGACTTTGTTGTTTTTTCTCCAAAATTTGAACAGAATTTTCAAATTGATGTATTTAATAATTTCCTCATTATTTTATCGATTTAATCAATATTTAAAGCAGGATAAGTTTCGATGGTGATAAAGTTTGAAATTCCACTCCAATTCGTTCCGAAGTCACTGTATGACATAATCGGGTCATAATGTTCCACAGACGTTTCTCCCAAAATGAAGCAATCTGAATACGATTCTCCACAAAAAAAACAGCTGTAGTAGCAATTTAACAACAGCCAAAAAACGGAGCCCAAGAGAAGCAATACGCAGAAATTATACTTACCGAACCGCAACAAATGAGATTAAGTTCAATTTAATTTGTTGTTTTAAATTCGTTTTCCTCCTTCTTCTGCATTGCCTCTCAATCATCGAGCAAAGCGAGTCCTGGTTCTGGTTTTGGGAACAATTCCGCCATTTATTTCGGAGCTCCCGTTCGTCGTCATCATCTGTACTGCGTTCGAGGATTCGTTTCGTCCTTTCGAGAAAATACATCGGATTGGGGTGGTTTGTTTTGAGTGTTTGAAAACTGCAAATCAGCGAAGTTCAGCTGTAAAGCTGGAAAGCCTCGTTCACTGGATTTTTAACTTGTGTTGCATGGTTGCTCTATTGCTGACCTGGATAGAAAATAAAATCTGTTGAACAACAAGGTTTTTTGGGGTTCATCACACTTTTAAAATAATTAAGCATTCTAAACCAAGATCGAACCATTCGAAATGTAATTTTCATTATTCGAAATAATAAAATCTATAATATTTATTTGTTTCTTTTTTCATTACAGGTAAACACAACAAACATTCATCTCATTTGGTAAGCAGTAAAATGTTAGCTTTTTTCAGAAGATTTTTCAATGTTATGAGATAATTCCCCTATTTGATTTCTAATGAAAAGTTTAATAATGAGGTGAAGGAAAATCACTCACTTTAAATATCCTTGATGCTTACAGCGAATTTATCTCGCGTTCAAATTTCCCAAATATGCCCAACTCCATTTAAAGCCCGTTTCACTCCGAAATGCAGCACCAAAATAGACTGAATAGAAGAAGGGGCTGACAACAACCAGCTAAGCGAAAATTCCTTCCCGAAATCCTTGCCTTGTGGATGCCAGCTTGCTTGCAGCCGAGTGAGTCGAGTGAGCATGTCATTTTCGTTGACGTTATCTGCGGCAATAAATCAGTCATTTTCCGCCACATTCTTTGTCTGAACGAAGGGCACAAAACTTTCGCTTTCTCGTCCGGGAAAAGTTGGCATCTTCTGCTCGATGGCGGCGCGGGTTGGCATACGATTCGCTCCTTTACTTTTCCCGGATCTTTGGGAAAGCATAATTTGGTAGGGAAGGTTTTCTAGTTTTAACAATGTGGTGCGTTCGATGAAGGAAGTTCGCAGGCGGATGTTGTGTTCCGTTTTTGGAAATATTGCCTTTTGTTTGAAACTGGAAATTATACCCTAGGGTTATCAAACCATTTTTAAAACTCAACTTTTATAGATTAGTCGAGTTAGTAGTAAATTTTAACGTACCAGAAGGTGACAAATCAATCTTTATTTCTAAGATCTGAAATTTTCGTTAAGTTGTTTCTCACAAAGACTTTTCCACTTTCATGGCAACCGTCAAAAAGTAGCTCAAATGAGTTAAAACAAGTTAAAAGTAAATTTTAATCAAGCAGACCCAGGTCCTTAAACATTTGAAGTGCATCTGCGATTTTGTATAATTAAACCATATTTTGAAAATGTGTCACATTTTTACATTTTCAATCAACTAAATTCTAATGCACGGTGAGTCAGAACATCAAACTTTCTATGTCTATTAAAATAAAAAATCACAGAGATGAAATGATATGCCCTAAGCCTGTCCAAAAGTAATGTTTTGCTCAGCAAGAAGTATATTCTGAGATGAAGGCCTGAATTAGGAGTTTACTACTTATGTGTATAATCTTCTCTATTTTCTGAGTTAATTTGAGAAAAACTCATAATTTTGCCTGAAAAATGACGATTTAATAAGTTGCTATTGCAAGATGAAACAAGACTATATGAATTACCTAGATCAATTTTTATTTCCTTGAAAATTTTTCTGGCATACAACCAATTTGATGTTATGGAGCAGGTATGTTTTTCGTATTTTATATAACTTGGTATCAGTTTTAGATCAAAGAGCTCAAAGACCTTAGACGAATGATTCGTATTTGGAGAATGTTTTTAATTACTAGGCCTAATTTCAAACCTTTAAAATATAAATTAACTAATTAATAAACGACACGAGAGGTTTTTATGTGTTCATGAATAAAAAAAAATCTTAAACCTGTCAGTAATTTTCACATTTTGAATCACACAAAACCAACGGAAAAAAGTAAAAAAAAAATTATAATTTGTTTTATTAAAAGAGAAAATTTTGTATACTTGAAATTCATAATTAATCAAAAAATTATGCAATCATTTTTTTCGCAATTTGCATAATACGTTTTCAAGCCAAAAAAACTGCCTTATTTTGTAGGAAACTATATGTCACAGAATTGGATTTTTTTATAAAATTTTACAAGAGTTTACATTCTCTGGAAGCTTTATTGATGATTTAGAAGGTTGGATTTTTACAAATTTAACATTATTTGGTTAAATTTGAAATAATTGTGTTATTTTCAAAACATAATCTAAAATATTGGAAAAACATGTTTTTTGGTAAATGTTTAAATTTAAACTTTTTGAAACGGAAGTTGTTTTAATGTATGATTCCTCAATAATAATCAATAGTTAATGATGCGTTTGGTAGGGATCTCCACGCTTCATTCCTCCCCTGTATCCTGTGTCTTTCGCGGTTTTCATCACATGGTTGGCCTGGCCGTAGTAATATCTGCAATGCATAGGAATATGTAACAGATAATACGCTGAAAAGAAAAATGAAAGACGCAAGTCTTCCATTTTCCAGGATGCCTACATGTTTTGGCCATGTTGATGTAAGAAGAAGAAGAAGAAGAAGATTCCTCAATAATAATCAATAATCAGATGATATTTGAAAGCGAGCCACTGAAAGACCATGAAATTATAGTGATATGAGCTGAAGTAAAAAAGTGTCAATTTTAATGTGAAATCAAGTCACAAATATAATCGATCGCCTTTTTTTAGCTTCCAAATCACACTCATTTCAAAGGAAATGCAATTTTCAAACGTTTGTTTCTAATTTTATTCATTCTTTATTTGACTACTATAATAATAACAACAGTTCAGAAAAGTCTGAAAAAGAAATTTCACGTTAAATTGGAATGGGTCAAACGGGTTTCACAAATGTACTCAAACGTCTGATTTTAATTTTATTCTATTTAAACTGTAATGTAGTGTTGAAATTGATAGAGAAAAAAAAAACAGAATTGAGTTTGTTAATATTTGTCAAGTAAAGGAAGGGAAATAATCGTGAATTTGATTTTGAAACAATTTTGCGGCTTAATCGCTAAAATCAATCGGAGAGAATGAGGATACTTGATCCCTGGGGATTAAGATTGTTTGATCTTCTGGAAAAGATCGATTCCCAAGATCGATTCAGCTGAATGGTTCCAGGATCGTATCCACTTAAAAAATCAAAGCAAAAGGATCGATCTCTGTAAGATCGATCTTACAAATTTTTTTGAGAAGTACTGCCTGAGGGCTGCTTTATGCTGAAGAAAAAGTGAAAACGATAAGAAAGATCATACATTTGAATATAAAATTAAAAAAAAAAGTTCAAATTCAACATTCAAAACACAATTCAAAACAGAATAAATATATGCATATCTCCATACGACATGTTTTGAAGTGCAAATTATCAACGCTTTAGATAGGAATTCACCTGAGATAGGAATAAGTTCAAATATTGTAACTTGATTGATTTAAACAATTCAATCATTTTAAGTACAAAAAAAAAAGTAAGTTCGCTTGGTAAATATTCAATTATGTGAAAAAGACTACGGATTTTTATTCATGCTGCTTTTCAAATACCATCAATTCAGCCACAGATCATGTATCAAAGGAATCGTGTTCCGTTATCATCTGAAAGGCTCAAGTTCAATTCTTCCACATCCAATTTTTTCAAGTGTAATTTTCATTAAGATTAAAGGCAATTTCAAAATATTAATTTGTTAATTAGACACGAATGCCATAATGATGGTAAAGTGTCAAAAATAAAACCTAAAAAAAAAATTGTAAACTTTTTGGGTTGATACTTCATTTGATTTGAAATTCACCGAAAAGTATCAACCAAAAATGTTAACAACAACTGGCGGTGATCAAAATTTGATAACAAATATTATTTTGGGGAATGTAATAGTTCAAATGTAGATATAAAATAAGATGTTAAATGTTGAGCTGAGCAAAATGCTGTAGAATATTGGTACTTAATTCAAGGCTAAGTAAGCTTTCAAGTGACCGTCCCACATAGGAGTATTCTATGGAAAAAGTTGGCCAAAACCTGTTTTTCCCTTTAAAATGATTGAAAATCTTTTTTTCGTTGTTTTAAAGCACACACAACTCATTTTTAAAAAAAAATTCAGATTTCATAATTTTGGTCTTTTCGGTTCATTCGCTGCAGCCTAATAAAATGTTTGTTTTCATGCAAATTCGAAGCAAACAAGTCGATCAACTATCAGAAATGAGAAAAATACCATTTTTTAAACAAACAAATCAAACCCAATAAAAAACGATTGTATAACACAAAGTAAATGCATGACATGCTCGCTATTTGGAACGAAATAAGGGACAAAATACGCTAAAATCTTTGAATTTCAAAATTGAAAATTGCTCGATTTCGCAAGTATGCGCAAGATTTTTCTTTTGGACATGTTTGAGGAGATTATAAGCATTCGTGTGATATGTGAATTTTTTTCCGGCCCAGAAGATAAACTTAAACACTAATTTGTAAAAAAAAAAAACATATAAGTTTGTTCGAAAACATGGCACAATTTTGTTAAGCTTCTCTACTGCGCGTGTTTATCAAGTAATAATCGCAATTTCAGCCTCATTTCATTGGTCATATTAAAACTGAAGATTTGTAGAAGAAATTTTGTTCATAGTCACATTATTCTGCGTGTTACGCAGCCTGTAGTTGTACGTGTTTAAGCCAAATTTTGAAAGTCAAAATTTATAATTTTTAAACATTAATGTTTCGTTATGCCGTTACGACCTCATACTGATGGTTATAAATCGACAATACTAAAGGGCAACAACTATCTAACAACCGAAAAATCTAAAAAAATATTTTTTTTTATTTTTTTTTTCGAGGTTTTGGGTTCAAACACTCCTGTGTGATGGAAATTTAGATTACTTGAGTATTTGATGAAAGTTCTGGTTTTCCTCAAGAGTATAGGGGTAAAATCTTTTGAGTCGGTCTCAATTATATTGGAATTGAATCACCAACAATGGAAACCAGTGTTTAGAATGCTGCTGGTATCAAAATTCTGCATAAATCTGAATCTCAAAATCTCCGGAATAAATTGAAAAAATACATCAAAAAATCGAAAGCACGGATCGAAAATAAACCGATTTAATCGATTTTTCCAAGGATAAAGAATCGATTAAAAAAATCGGAAATTTGAGTTCAAAAGATCGATCAAAGATCGACCAATCCTACTGGGGATACTTGATTCCTTAGCTATATCTCAAAACTGGATGTCTTACACAATCAAATGTTCTAGAAAAATTTGAAAGATAGAATAAATCAACAACAAAATTCAAAATTTTATTTTTAAAGTTTTCGCACTTTGTTTGAAAAACTAGCAAAATGAGACTTGAAGATCTTTTTATAACTTTATAATGTTTCCCAAACAAAAAAATAAAATACATTTATTCCAATATGTCAATCGTTAAAATATAATATGACCTTTTAATGCCAAATTTTCTAAGCAATAGTAAGCACTCAGTATTTTTTATTAAAAAAATTTCCAAAATGTATGTTCTGGGTTTTTTTGATTCCACAAGTTCAAAAAGGTTTGCTTTTTATAATAGATGTTAATCATTGCTAAGCACAAAATTATTAATATTCATCCTCTGACCAATCACTATCAAATAATCTTCTGATAAAAAGGACTGAAAGAGGTGCAATTATCTAAAATTCGAAAATTGCGCCTTTAAGTATGCAAAGAATTAAGGGTAATGGATATTTTATCTTTAGATTTTGCATGATTTAGGCCAAAGCTTAGGGCACCCTGATCAACGGATCAAGTCTCTTTTAATAAAGGATCAAGACTCTTTTAACTTTTAAAACATCAAAGTTTTGTTCTAGGCCCGCGAAAACGCTTCAAATGCTCTCCGCTCTTTTTACCACCTTGAAATTTTCCTCTGATCTACTATCCGTCCTTCGTTTCAACTCTTCAACCCTCGCAGATAAAGCTGCAAAATAATAACAAAAATTCTGTATTTTGGAGAAAAATGATTCTGAATATTTGTGATCTTACTCAAAAATTTTGTGAAGGCTTTCTGTGACGCTTTTTCCTTAAGTCGCAATGAAAATTCTTGAAAAATTGAGTAATTTTTACATTTAACTTGAGAAACATGAATAAACCTTACTAATCTTATCATATTTTCCCAATCTTAACTAAGAAATCAGAAATTTATATAGACATTATAAATTTAAATTTGAAAGCATGTACAAAATTAAAAAAATCTGTGATATCTGTGAATATTCTCAAAATTCTGTGACACAGATTCTGTGAGAAAAATTTGCTCAAAGTTTTGTGAAATTGCAAATCTTTCTGTGATTTCGGCAACCTTGCTCATTTGCTAAAACTTTACCAAGAAATTCGGGTGAATAAAAAAATTAAAATATTAGAATTTCATTTTCCTAAGTATTTAAGTCTGATTAAAGACTTTCGATACAAAAAGTTTTGTTCAAATTTTCAAATCATTTGTTTATTTTTTTAGATTGAACTCAGTGATGTTTTTATTTTCAATTTTGCAAGCTGATTCTAATCTTTGATTAAACTATCATGTTGATATTGAAATCACAAAAAATCAAATCAAAGCTTTTGACATCATATTTCTTTATCTCGGATTTAGCTCGGATATGCACTTTTTATGCACTTATTCAAGTTATGTCGTAAGACGGAATACTATGTAAATAAATAAAATAATGCACTTTTTATTTATGATGAATCTTTTTTTTATCCTAAAATACAATTTAAAATTCTTGATGAATGTAAATTTAAAAACAAATATTTCAAGTATTTCCTTTGTGATTTTTATATAACATTTCTCCGGATATTGCATGGACATTTAGTTGAAAATTTTGAAATAAAATGCCAGAATTTTCAAGGTTTATAATATTGCCCAGATTTTGCCCGGATTGGCCTTGTTCGAATAAGTTGGGGGAAAATTCTGGCAACCTTATGATAACACTTGTTTTAAAGAACAGACAATACTTCTTCGTTACTGTTGAATAACTTGTATTTAAGTTATTTTAACAAGCATAAGCATAACATTCGAAAATAAAATCAGTTTTAAGTTAGGCTTCGTCATAATTAAAAATTTAAGGAATCCTAATTCTTTAACTTCCACTTCCCAAATGATCGCTATTCTAGACTACATCCTCTGTTCAAAATACCATAAACATTTTGTCAGGTTCGCAATATAATACCAATGATTTTTTAAAAAATATTGTCCCAAAACAACATTAAATTTCCATGATAAATTATCGAGATAATAAAATACTGTTTGATTTGACTCTTATTTTTCCCTAATTTTCTGAATCAAGTGCAGTTTGGCCAAGTGTTCAACCATATTATATCGACCAGGGAAAGTATTCACTCAATCAAGAATTCTTGAAGATAAGATATTGAATAATTCTAAATTCGCTTTAATGTAAGATGCTTACATGTAACATTTGATTCACTTTTTTTTCATATATTGGTTACCAATCCCTTAAACAAAAAAAAACAGTTTTCCAAAACACCATAACACTGAAAATGTATTTTGATAAAGTCCAGAAAATGTTAATAATAAGCTCAAATTAAGGATGAATGTAAAAAATGCATTCAGAATGTATTTTCAAGTTTGTTGTTATTTTGATTCAACAAAACGTAAAAGATATGTATGTAGTTTGAGGTTAATGATGATAAAACTTAAAATTTTTCCGTTCTTTGAAAAGTTTTTTAAACAGCCCTCACAGAAAGATCGTTCTTAGTTGGTTTTTGAAATTGCCATAGAAAACTTAAAATGTCGAGCATTAGATGAAATTTTTTTTAAATTCTAGGCTTAAATGCATCAACTTGCAAATCAATGTTTCATCTTTCAAATCTCGTTTCCATATACTGGAATATGATTATTTTGCTTCACGCGTTTGTTACTTTCAAATTTTCATCCATCCAAACCTTACTTTTTATGATTTCAGCTAGTACAATTATTTGGGGTATTTTTTACCCCTGAATGATTGCAGCCCTCTGATGCAATTGATGCTAAAAACGTTTCCATTTGATTTTTCATTTAAATCAAGTTTTTTGCAACTTACTCCATTTTATTGGTAGAGTGAAAATCGCATGTTTTTTTTTTTCAAATTTAAAAATAATTGATGAAACCAATACTTTTTCGGCCTACGATAATTTTATATCCCATCAACTTTTAATGTACAAGTGTTTAGATGTCACTAAAGTTAAAAAAATATCACATCGGATGGCATACAAAGGTTAAAAGTTTTTTGATCAACATCATCATCATTAATATTTATTTAACTGAGTAAAAATATCATGAAGATACTGTTAAACTGAAACTATTCTGAAAAATTCCTAAAAAATATATTTTCAACCTTGAATCAGTCTTTTAGCATGGAGAACACTTTTTTTCTCATTTTTATTGTATTGAATCTGAATGCATATTCTTTTTGCTCAATTCATCAAAACATTAAGGAAAGTTCTTACAAAAGTCTCTATTCAAGACAGTAATGGCTTAATCAAGAGAAACACGACACCTTTTTTCCGAGTTCCTGCATGATGACAGAATAATTATCTGCAGCAAAGCTCGGGCTCTCTCTCAATCGAGGAACTTCTGCAATGCAACAAACTCAATCGGTGAGACATAGTTCTACGTATACTGCAGCAAAACTCAGCAGCATCCAGGCTGATGTGATTAATGAACAAATTATAAACCACTCAATCCGGGTGAGAAACTCAATTCTTGAACCGGATTGCTTGCTTGCGGTACACGATTGAGGATCGTTTTTGCTTACTGTTTGCATCTTTCTTTTTCATTCATTGATGTTCTTTCACATCGATTCTGGAGCAATGGGGACGTCCCACATCCTACACGTATCTTCGAAAATCGGTCCCTGGCACATGCTGTGATCGGAGGTTTCCTCCTGCTCCGGGGGTAAAAATCTGAGCTTTCCAACTCCATCTTTTTCGAATCTGGAGCACGTTGCTGCATACGTTGAGCCACGGAGAAAGAAAACGACAGCAAGGGCGAAAAATAATATAAATTGTATGCATTTTTCCATTCGAAATCGTGACATTCACCGAAAGACAGCATCCAGCATCACCAGGACGACATATCTTCAGGCATGGTTTCGTGTTTTTCTTCCCTTTTCTGTTGAATATTTGTCAGAAAAGCGCAGCACAAGAAGCAAACGAGCAAACACGAAAAAAAATCAAATCCCAAGAAAATTTCCCTTCAAGGAGTGAAATCGAAATAACCACACTCTATCCTCAATGCCGTTGTTGAAAGTCGGAGCGAGCATAAAAAAAAAGCGCTAGCCGAATTCCATCTGTCACGTTGTTGCAAGCAATGCAAAATATTTTACCGCAGTTATTCTTTTTCCGGGCCTCTCTGGAGCCACCACTTCAGCCATTTCCTGCTGCTCCTTGCCCGCCTTGAAGCAGAAATCATAAGAGGGGAAAACAGATTTGCTGTCCCCGATTTTCCACTTCGGTTCCAATTTTCCGCTTTGCGGCTCCCCAAAACAGACATATGGAAAGAAGGAACAGAAACGGAACTAGCGGATTCGTCTAACTGTTGGAAGTTTTGTCCTGGAACAGCCCTCTCTGGTGGGACTTTTCCGGGACTGCGAGGGATCAGAAAGCTAACCGCCAACCATGTTCGGAAATGGTAACGAGCAGGATGTGGCTGGCTAGCTCGCGAATTTTCACCCCCTCAAGTGGGGCCTTTGGGGCGAAAGCAGTTTTTCCAGAATCTGCATGTGTGGGTGTTTGAATGGGAAATGTCACCGTTGAAGGCTCATTTATCTTAGTTTTTTGGTTAAGCTTATGATTTTGCAGCCCTTTGTGGATTAGTTCATTTGTAGTTGTGTTGAAGAAATAACTAGAAAATTTATAAAATTAAAATTTTAAA